>NC_058039.1:12490364-12722864 GCF_019176455.1 Solea senegalensis | reverse complement strand
CCGAGTTGCTCCTGCCGTCTGTTTGAACGGGTATGAGAGATGTGTGACAGACACATAGATGTGTGAGTGAATGGGTGAATGAAAACACTGTAGTGTAAAGCAGCTTTTAGTGGCCATGAAGACGGGGAGTGCTCTAGAAATAGAGGCTATGTTTTTGTTGTTGTGTGATTTAGTTCCAGTTGTGTTATTAAATAGAAAAGAATCAGTCATAGCTTCTCAAATGTGATTAATTGTCGCAGTTTTCTGTTTTATATTTTTGTAAATCAAAATAATTGTTTTGTACAAGGCTGAAAAATCAATGTTTTTCACATCAATGTGACATTTTATGCATTACATCATCACTTAAATTTATGTTTTTTTATATATTTAATAGATCAGGAAATGGCTGAGTGGAAATTCATACATCCACTACAGTCAATTTGATGTCACAGCCTGTTGAAACTCAAGTGATTTTGTTTCTTTTCACTTTGAGTGGCTGGAGACCAGGCCTGCAACTCATGATAATTGTCGTCATTTAATTATCTGCTGATTGAATTGATGAATTTAAACACACACAAAGAACTTGTTTGGTTCATAAAATGTCAGAAAATCTTGAAGAAATGTTCATCAGAATTTCAAAATAATTTTCTTCTTTTGTCCACAAACCAAAAATATTAAGTTTGAATGATTTCTTTGTTGTATGGAGCCAAGAAAACAGAAAAGAGACCGTTCAGAACAAACATTTAACAAACAACCTTCATTCATGAAACATCTGAAGTAATGTGTGTTTGTCTCTCTCTCTCTCTCTGTCCTCAGAACAGCTTCCTGTCCGCTGTGCCGTACCTCGGTGGCTTGCTGGTCTCGCTGCTGTCGGCCGTCGCCGCCGACAGCCTCATCGAGAGGAGAGTAATGAGCGTCACCGTCGTTCGTAAACTCTTCACATTCACCGGCAAGTGACCGGAGTCCTTTTTGAAGATTCTTTCATAGTGCTGTATGTCAGTCTGATTCACCTGTTGCAGGGTGAGTGTCCCAGGGACAGCAATTGACATTGGTTTGGAGTCACTGAAAGTATTTGTTTATTTTTTAAAGATAATTAAGCATATAAAATAGAAAAAGGCTCAACAAACTTTTCATATAAAACATAGGCACCTTTAAAATCCAAAAATAAAAGGTAGCAAAACATGTTTCTTTACTAAATCAAATATTTAAAGACTGTAATATGCAATCACTTTATCTAATTTACCAAACTACTGTATATGTGGACCCACTTTTTAAAGATTTACTGCTGTATCAGTAACCTCGTATGTACGACTCATTTCCTCGTTTGGTTCCTACTTTTATTCATAATATTTAAATCATATAGTATGATGACACATTGATAAATAAATGAATGAAAACATTTTTGGGGACCCAAAACAAATCCTGTACGACCCATCTGTAGGTCCCGACCCAGTCTTTGGAAAACACTGTACTGTACTGTACAACACAACAAATATAATTTTTGAATAATATTGCAATGCTGAGATTCCTTGAAACAGAATTTACATTTAGAACAGTGTTTCCCACTGACTTTAGTTTTTTTATTAAACCCCGTCTCCTTTTCCTCGCAGGCCTCGTGTTCCCGGCTGTGTTCTTGGCCGCAGTGGGTTACGCCGGCTGCAGCCACGTCCTCGCCGTCACCTTGCTCACACTCTCCATGGCCATCGGGGGGATCAGCGCCCCCGGAGTCTTCATCAACCAGCTCGACATCGCTCCTCGGTGAGATTTCCTCATTCATTTGGATTATTTTCCATCTTTATGTTGTCTATCATATTTAATAGCTGTAATACAATGTTATAAGACATTGTTGTCTCTGGCCTGCAGATATGCAGGATTCCTTCTGGGAATCACCAACACATTCGGGACAATCCCGGGCATCGTGGCTCCCATCGTGACGGGATACTTCACAGAAGATGTAGGTGGATTCACTCAGTCATGAAATCAGTCATGTGAACAGTGTTTGGGGCTTTTCTCAATTAACTGATTGTTTTCTGTGTTGTTTAGTCCAGAAAATGTAAAAGAAAATCACAAAAACCACGAAAATCTCTCTGTTTTTGTCAGCAGAATGTCAAATGGAGCAAAAAACCCAGATAATATTCACATTTAAGAGTCTGTAAAGTCAGAGAGAAATCTTTGTTTTAATTATTAGAATAACATCCAAAACGATTATTTGAGTAACAAAATAGTCAGTGGATTAATTTAGTAATCGATGAATAATCAGTTAATTGTCGCAGCTCTAATTCAGTTTGTTTTGTCTATGTCATAATTGTCACTACTTCCTGAATCTCCATCCATACTGATACAATGTTCATGTGTATTACCATGGTTTTTCCTCATGGTGGCACTGTTGTGCTTCTCAAATGAGTATATGAAATATACTATATTTATACTACAATAAGAAGTTTAAATAATTAAAATTAAATAAAACAATAATTTACATTCAATTAAATTATTTAAAAAAAAAGAAAATGTTTTACAGTGCAGCAAAATGTGCTTTAAAAGAGCTCAGTCATCAGCATCATGAGATGTTTTTAACTTGGATTTAAAAACATTCACATTTGCGCCAAATCAATTATTTACACATTACTCTTAATCACAGGAAACATTTCTAGTAATCCTTCTCTTTCTTCCTTCTCCTTCTCCTCCTCCTCCTGGTGTTGTCAGCACACACTGTCTGGCTGGAGGACGGTGTTCTGTGTCGCAGCCGCGATCAACGTGGGCGGAGCGTTCTTTTACACCATATTTGGCAAAGGGGAGATTCAGCCGTGGGCCGTCACAGAGGAGGAGAGAGCGGAGGCCGAGTCAAGGAGGAGCAGGTCCATCTCCACATGATCCTAAATCCTATACATCCAGAACCTCTATTTTATAAAGACCAAAAAAAGAAATATAGAGTTTTTAAAAAGACAGATTCACAGTCAGAGGAGGAGACATATCGGAGGGCAAAGTTATAGTTCTACCTCTGTTAAATTTAAATGCATTTTAATACTGGGTGAAGAATGTGAGAGGTTTATTTCCACAGAGAAGGTTTAATAAAGTGATTAGTTTTTAAGTGTGGTTGTATGAGGTACTGACGAAACATGGAAAACCAGATTTACCTATACCTAATCTATACCTACTTTAGTTCTTTAGATCGACCGCATTCTCCTGCTGGAAACTAAAGTTAGTTTAACTCCAAATTCCATAGAGTAAATCAGTGATTTTACATCACGGCACACAGGAGTCACTGTGATTCCCTGCTGCCTCCATCCAGTAAATTCAAAACATGTTATTCCTTCACATCCGAGTGTGAAATTCTTCAAGTAGCACAAACTTACCAAAACAAGGCAGCAGTAGAACCAGCAGCTTTCGTGTCCCTGAAAGCCAAAAAACGCCTGATTATCTCTATGTCCTGTGGTGATGGGAGAGTGAGCAGTTTACAAACTGCAGTTTCTAAGCCATAAAAAGGCTGTTTTCGACATTTTCTATTGGAAAAAGGTCATCAAACAGTAGCAGAAATATTCTTGATATATAGACTGAAGTGAAAAGTGTTGCCATGTGTCAGCTCATACAATCCCACTTTAAACAAATAATAATAATTTAGGTGCACATGTACAAGAATGTTATTGTGGAGGAGTGTTGGTTTCTACAGTGTCTGCACTATTTTTATTTTAAGAAATATGTTGCTGTTGTTACAAAAGGCTTTTTAAGTGTTGGATAGAACCCGGGTTCTTAAACTGTGGTAACAGAAACAGCGCTCTGCTGTATATACCAGGGTGTAAAGTATATGTGAGGAAGAGGAGGAGGAGAATGATGAGAGAGCAAATTATCTTATTGGGAATTAATCTGAATAAAAACAAACCCATTGTCTATTCAGGGCAGGTACACAAACTTTGAAGGATTTCAAGGACCCGTCTTGGGAGACCGGTGTATTTTTATACGACTCTCACTGCCTCAATCGACTGACGAACGATTCATTCCACCTTTGTTTTCTACTGTAGAAAAGTTCAGTTTAAAGGAAACGGTGCCTTAACTCAGACCAAAATTAACGTGATTTTTACCAAATCACGTCCAGGTAATGTTGAACATTTTCAAGCTTTTCTTGGAACAGTGTTTTAATGGGACCAAGTGTTTCTTTTAATGCCTCAATTACTTTCAAGTGGGACTGAAATAAACACTGTCCACACAAAGACAAGACAAGACAAGACACGACACTTTAAATGCCTTATATTTGATGTGGTGCCAAAAAAGAAGTGTTTTTAGTCTCACTCACTCAACTTTTTTACTGCTAGGATGTCAACACTGTTCAACAATGTTCAGCTTCTTAAAGGAATAACGTGATCACACAGCACAAACAGGACACTGTGTAAACACTGTGTGCACTGATGCAATAATTTATTTATTTACCTTCACTTCACTGTGAAAATGTGTCACACGCACTAAGACTTTGTTTTATAGTTTTGAAAACTTTTGAAAACGATACAACAATCGGACTCGTTTTGAGAAGTAAAAATCATGACACAAAGCCTCTAAATGTGTTCATTTATTCTTTATCTTAAATGTTTTATCTTCATTTTTAAGTATCATCGTAGATTCCGTATAGGGTTGGAAAAAAGGGCAGGAAATTCCAGAAACTTTCCATGGGAACTTTAGCCAGGGAATTTTGGAAACTTTCCGTATTAAATAGTGTGATGTGTGCCTGTGGTTGAGGAATTGCATTGATATTGAACTGTATTTGCATCAAATCTGAATTGTTTTAAGTTCCAAACGATCCATTTTGAAGATTTCCAGTTTCTTCCCTTTAATTCCCATGGAACGTTTCCCATTTTGAGAATTACCAGGAATTCTGCATCTCTAATTCTGTTACTTTTATCTCATCACATCATAAAATACAGTATATATTATGTGTACATAGCCTTTCAGTGGGGGAAAAAAACATTACATGCTTCTCATTCCAGATTATTAGGTATGCCAAGTTAACAATGCAGATTTGATACAACAGTCCCCTTTCATGTTCAGGGCTGCAACTCACAATTATTTTGATACTCGTCTGAGCTGTAGATAATTTATTTGATTTAAAATTGTCTTATTTTGTCTATCAATCAAAAAAAAATTAGGATTAATGATATTTTTGTTATATGGAGAAAGATAACAAAACATTTAAGAAGCTAAAATCAAATCATTCTTAAACTTAAATTATTATAAAATAGTTCATGATTAATTTAGTAATCGATTCATCATGCAGAGTTAATTTTTTGTTTTCTTGTGATATAAACTGCAGCTTATGAAAATAATCAGTTAAAACATCTCCTTTTTAAAATGCAAATATAATGTAGGTTTCAGTAATCATTTGTAGTAGCTTGGTGTACCTAATAAACTGACAACTGAGTGCAGTTTGGAAGGAAAATATGTAATCCCTTAATTTTTGTTTTAATTGTTATTGAGTTTGGCCTAAAAATGTGTTTGAATATACACTGATCCCCAGTTACAGAGACAATACTAAAGAGGAGTTCTCTTTGTGTTTTCATGTCCTTTTTTTTATCAGTGATTCTGATCATTGTGGTTATTGTTTACAGTTGTGGATTATTTGCTACCAAATTACAGAATAATCCTGAATAATCTATATGTTTATGGGGGTAAAGTACATGTGTATATGTAAAGTACATTGAAATGTATGCTATGTTTACACATTTAAATCTTCTGTCATTGAATAACCACTTTTGTTGTCACGTGTACAATTTACACTGAAACCTTTTTTTGGTACATCAGTTAAATTTATTTTATAAAATTTACACTTGCTTGACAGTTAAACTGCCATAATTCTAGAATTGTAACTATTACTTAAATATAAAATAACAGTCTAAGAGCAAATACATTTGTATATAATATTGTTAGTAATATAATAATTTAGTTAAAATATCAGAAAAAAAGACGAATTCTCCTTTTAATCGGGTTATAATTACTTAGAAAATAGTTATATTTGATTCATTTAGTCATATTCATCACCTTACAGCACTTATAATCAGTCAAAATGAACTCAGTGCAGGATGTCTTTTTTTAAAACAGTTCCTGGTTTCAACCACCAGGTGGGGGCAATAAGACCAATTTGAGCATCGAGTTCTGGGTTTTAAATCATTTCTAATTTATGTTTTTAT
Organism: Solea senegalensis; assembly: GCF_019176455.1. NCBI lineage: Eukaryota > Metazoa > Chordata > Actinopteri > Pleuronectiformes > Soleidae > Solea > Solea senegalensis. The sequence goes on along the minus strand of NC_058039.1, from coordinate 12,716,715 downwards.
TTTTGTCTTACTAATTTACGCGTAAAATTACATGAGAGAGACTGATATTATAGACTGAATATTTGAACGTGAGTTTCTACTGTATAATTCATAGTTTTTTCGCTTTTATGTGCCGTTTTGTCTTGATTCTCGCCATTCACACACACACGCACACGTGTTTTGAACTCGCGTCTCATATTTTCCAGGTCCGTGTTCGTTGACTCACAGGGTGGACCTGTCCCTCTGTCTTTCTGTTGATCTTTTGTTTCATGGACGAGGCTGAAGTTTGCGTCAGATTTTTATTCTCGAATGAACCGGATGAGTTTATGACGTAGCAGATGTGGTGCGGCAGCATTTATCCTCCGTGTTGCACTACTGCACTTGAGTAAAAGTAATTACTCCAGATTTATTCTGCTCTGTGTGTATTTCATTAAATAACTTCTTTTTGAACTTACTCCCTACTATGCAAGTCATTTTCAAGGTTTTACATTCAATTTCTAGGTAAATCACACTTTATCACACATTTATGTTGTTTGACTTCATACAGAACATTTAAAGAAATGTAGTTAATAAGAAAGCAGGTTTTTATTTTACAACATAAAAATACAACGCATGTATACATACCTACCTCACAATCAACTTGTAAAATCAGAAAACTTTTTTTAATCCTTAAGAAACAACACTCAATTTAGCCATCGCTTAATTGTTTCAGCCCTATCTAAAATTGAATAAAACAAGAAACAATTACTCAATAATAAATAAAAGAAAACTGTTCACATTCATTATGAAATGATAAACCTAGGCTCTAACAGACATATAATCTAACTTTTAGTAGGGAAAAATGCATAGTTTAACGGTATTTTAACAGTTTATGTAAGGTTAACTACTTCTGGGCAAATCCATCAACACCTGAAGAACCACTTTCACTTTGTGAGTCGACCTGAGGCTACAGACAGAGGCAGCGGGTGAGTCACAGCCAAACGTGTAATCAAGGAGCTTTTCTTCCTCCAGGCTGTGAAAAGGTGATCTAGTCTTTCCTGTGATTGACGAGCCTGTGAGTGTGAAGGATTAGCCTGGAAACCAAAAGGGAGACAGTTTAGTTTGAATCAGTGGGGGGGTGGAGGTGGGGAGGGGTGGTCTGTGTGTTGTAAATGTGCTTTATTTGCATGAGCTGTTCCCTCGGGCTTTAGAGTGTGTTTGCATACACTGTGCTGACATTGCAATTCAGATTGAGGTAAAGTGCCTGTATGTATATGAATGTCAACGACTGAGGGCTTTTTCCTCATCGTTGGCATTGCTCAGATTCAGACACAGGTTGTTGCTGGGTTTTTTTCTTCACCTGCACCCACACAGGCACCAAATCGTGATTCTAAAAACTGGCAGTAGGAGCTGGTTGATGCTGCAGCCCACGGCGACTGAAATACATAGTAATTAGATTAGTGGTTCTCAAACTTTTTATACCAAGAACCACCTGAGAAAATATTCAGTTCTTGAAGTAACAACATTATCACCAACATTAAAATACAGTGGTGTAAGTATAGGCCAGCTATTACACAGGAGGCAGATTTATTCTCTCATCCTCCTCCTCTTCCTCACTTATACTTCACACACTGGTATATTGACATAAGATTTAAGATGGAGCAAGACTCCAATTATTTTTTGTTTGATTTTCTACGTCCTCTGGGCAAAATTGCTCAGCTCCACTCCGATCACATATCCTGGTATGTACAGTAGAGCAGTATTCCTGATTCTCCTCCAAGTACCACCAGAGGAAGCTCGCACACCACTGGTAGTACATGTACCACAGTTTGAGAACCATGAGTTTAGATTAATACATGTATGTGGACAGCAAGACTTTTTCTGCAAAAACAGCCCAACAACAAATCAGCCAAATATTCTTAAATTGACACACAAAAACAGTCTGCCAATGGGGAGGTCAGTAATGTTGCTTAAAACTAGCTTGTAAATCTGCAGCCACTTTCAGACTTGAGTCCCTTAATCAGAGACAAAGGGTACAAAAAGGAACATTACATTGGAACCATGAAACAGGTGAATTGCAGCAGCAGAAAACCACACAAGGTCCCTCTCCTGTGTCCATTGTACCTAATAAAGTGGTCACTTCTTTGCGTTTGTAATGTACCTCTTGACATAAAACAAAGCACTTCCTGTACGAATGTTAGAGCGAGGGAGTCAATAGACGATTTAATCAGCATAGTGTGAACTAATTTGACAGTGATTTGAATTAAAGTGACGTTTGTTTAGTTTTAAGCAGGTTCTTCTCCTGAGACAGTCTGAGTTAAATATTCAGATCTCCACCTCACACATGATGAGTCATCACTGACGTCCTGCTGCCACGCTCTGTCTGCCAGTCTGCCTGTTGGATCACATTCTCAGTTTCCTTCAACACACAGAGACTCACACTCACACCCGCTCTCCCCGGCCCTGCTCCAGTTTACAGCCTGAAGTAATGACACAGCTGCTGGTTGTGCTTTGCTCTGATTAGTCACCAAATCACCGGAGGCTACATCTTTACGAACACTCAGACCTGTCAGAGTTCAGAGTCGTTGTGTATCCCGAGGTCGTTTCCAGTCGATCAGGCCCCCACAGTGGGAACTTTGAACTTCATATATAGTTTCTATTCTATTCTATTCTATTCTATTCTATTCTATTCTATTCCATGTATTTACATGTACCAGTTCACATGGACGACAAGCACACCACACTAGCAGACAGAGAGGCTGCGTGGAGTGTTTAAAAAAGTTACATTTGTGTTGTTTTAATGTGCTGAGTAATTTTATTTAGATAGATAAAAAAAAGACCCTCGGCCAACCCTGTGTCTGTACACTGTTGTGAACGACATAGATACATAGGTAGTTTTGAACTTTGGTGATGACTGCCTGTGACTGTGTTAGAGTAGGTTTAAAAGCAGACAAACACTTGGTTTCCTTCACATACACTTCTACAATCACCCTCACACGTTTGAAGTACATCAGACCATGTGCATTGAAAAGCAGCAGAACTGGTTTGTGACCTATTAATAACTTTCTATGCCCACAAAGGAATGTGTACTTAAACATCTGAGGTTCCCTGGAGGAGACGTCTTTAGTTTACATAGTTTTCAGTGTCATGGCCAATGTGTTTTGGGGTTTTTCTCACAAACGTCAGCAGAGGGAAACATTTTTCTAGTTATGTCTCTCACTTATTGTGACCCCGTCGGCACGTTGCCAGTCTCTATATCTCCTCCCTCCTGTCGCCATTTCTCATATCTCACCCTCCCTCCCTCCTTCACCTCCACTGTGCTGAGTGAAAGCAACAGCTGCCAAGTTGAATCAGCCTTTACCTGCATTAAAAGGAAAAACCCAGCGAGCTGTTTCATATGCGTGTGTGTTCTTGATTTTGTCACCTCTTTAGGACACCTTTTCTAGCCCTAAACACTGTCCTGAGAAGAGCAGCTGCGTAAACTTGAGCGTTTGTGTTTATCACTGATGCCAGTTGACTAAACTGGGCAACGTGCCACAGTGATGGAGGATGAGGCAGAATTTGACCTCCTCACCTTCCCAAGCAGCAGCCTAACGACAACATTCTGTATTTTAATCAGCCTATTATTCATCTAACTCAATGCACTGGACAGCTTGAGTAATATAGAAATGTATGAACTTAAACTATGTTTGGGTGAAACCTGGTCCTGATGAGGTAGAACCCTCATTTTTGAGGAACTGCCGGTGAAGTTTAGGGCCTCCACACCTCCCCAAACAGCATCCTAATGACAAAAAGGCCAGTTTTATCCATTCATGTTGTATGATTTCTGTATTTTAATCAGCCTAGTTATTAATCTCTAATCTCAATTTGGATGCACTGGACAGTTTCAGTAACTACACTACACTACACAAAATCCCAGAAAATCCAAATACTTTTTTCAATTTGTAAAGAAGAACATAAGAGACGATACCCTGCCCCCCTGAATATTCACTTTTAATCAGTTCACACACTTGCGTATGTGGTGTGAATGTAAATGCCTGGTTGATAAGGAATCTTGAAAACAGCTTGAGTTCATCTTCTCAGGGTCAGGCATCTGTTTGAATTTAAATCTCAGATGGATTTAAATAATCTTGTCAGGGTGAAGAGCTGGGGTCTCAGTGGGTGATGAGCTCTGTGCTCATGTAGCTTCTTTTGTAAGTAAATGATTGAAAAAGACAAGAACTCTAACCCATCTTGGTTACTTGCAAAACATTGTTTCACCAATATCTAATTTCCCTTATAAAATGTGCCCCAAATTGTTTTTTTTAGAATTGCAGTCCCAAAACCAAATATATTCAGCTTATTGTCATAAATGTCAAACATGTGTGAGGCTGGAACCAGTTTGTGTTTGCCAATTGTTACAGTTACAGCATAAGTACATCAATTATGTTTTTTGTTCCATTCTGTGTGTGTCTACAAGCATTTTTTTGTTGTACTTTTCCATTAAAAACAGCAGCCTTGATGTACCATGATTACAATGTAGACCCTGCTTAGCAGCTGCATATAGATGGCTGTGTATGGCCGCCATCAAAACTTTAACTCAGTTGTGTATGACTTACTGTAGTGGCATATTTCATGGTAATAATGTGTTGTTGTTTCCCTGCCCAACATGTGAAATTTGTATTTCTTCCTATCTGGAAAGTGTGGTCAAATATCTTAGCCACCATATAGTTTTTAGGATTTATCACAGTGTTGTAAGATGTATGTTGAAATTTGAGGGGAGTTTTCAAAAAGTTGTATTAAAAAATACAAGTATATACATGGAAATGTATATGAATATGTATTAGAAATGCTAAAGCTATTCTACGGCTTTTTACAGGCTTCTGTCTGTCTGCAACACTTGCCTATCAAAGGCAAGAGTTCTTTGATGACTTTGAGCAAGAAAATTACTAGAAAACATTACTGAAAAGTGGAGGATTGGACCACTCAGTGTGTACAGCCTGCCACAAGAGGAAGAAGAAGAAGTAGACGAAACAGCGTTTTTGGATCTCACGTGGACACATAAGTTGTTGGTTTACTGGTAAGTTTGGGCCTCTAATGTCAACCTTAATGGAATATTTTGTGTTAAAACGGCACATTTGAAGATTGATAATGTTTTAGTTGTTGTTTTAGACAAGTCTGTCTGTTATTCCGTCTGTCAGGTAACCCACATACCTTGACGGGCTTCAAACTTGGCAGGCGACCTCGATCTGACTTAAAACTGTAATTTTGGTCTTAAGTATGTGATTGGGAACTTCAAACTGTGGAGGGCAGCATTGCACTTCTTAGTGTGCAGCCTGGAGAAGAAGAAGACTAACGGCGCTCAGGTCACCGTATCACTAAACCAGTCACTTCCACATGCCGACTGTCTTCAGGCGTGCAGAAGCGACTTCTTTAGCGATACGTCCACCACACTTGCACACACCAGTGGTCTCCGTAAGACACCTGCCAAGTTTCTAAGCCTGTCAAGCGTCCTGTTGAACTAATCTTGTGATCAAAAGATGGACGGACAGACAGACAGTCTTTGCCTCAATGGAGGAGTGATGTTATGCTAATTTCATCATCAAAGGAATTTACTCACGACATAACAAAGTGCTTCTAAACCTTTGCCCTGACATCAAAGAGACCCAGACAGACAAACGCTCCTGGAATTAATAGAGAGATAAAGAAAACTGGAGCACTGTTGCTTCACAGCAAGAATGTTGCTGTGGGTTTTCTTTCATGTCAATGGTGGTCCAGCTCTACATGTTGGCTCTGTGATGGACTGGCAACCAGGGTGTGACCCCTGCCTTTTGCTCAGCTGGGATTGGCACAGCACCCCCTGCGACCTCTGGTGGAGGACAAAGCGATAGATAATGGATGGGTACTATATATTTTTTGGAGCATATTAAAAAAATCTATATATATTAAGGTACATAAAGATATCTAAATAATGCTGATCTTAAGTTTTATTTTGGAGTTTTGAAGATTTGCTCATTTAGTGCACATCTGCAAATCTGTTCTGATTCCAACGTGATTAAACTGGTTTACTAACAACGATAATTAATGGAATTTATAGATTTACACTGGTATCTATAATAGTCAAGAACCAGCTACTCTGAGGTGGTGGAATGGTGGCCCCCAAATTAAATCCTGCTTAGGGCCCCATAAAGGCTAGGGTCAGCACTGTTTCTGCAGTGTGCAGAAAACTTTGTCCTCAATAAAGTCGATTAAGAACAGAGTCTTAAAGAGTATTATTTTCCAATCTGCTGCTGATCAATAAAAACTGAAGAAGCAGGGGATTAAATTACTGTAGAACTACTCATCAGAGTGCTCGCTGTTTGTCTCAAAGATGATGATAATGATGATTGTCGTGTTATCTAAAGTTCCTCATGTCACTGAGACGTGACGGGAATAACGTGCCGGATGAGACACGCGTGTTCCAGGCACTTCATCCGGTGACGTGCTGACGTTTTTTGGCTGGAATGTGTGTGATTTGCGGGGTCTGATATCAGGGAGGGCGACGGGGACTGAAGCCGCCTCCCATTCGGTATAAAACCCCCGTGTTGAGCCGCAGACTTCCTCTTTCTGTTACCTGGCTAGGGGCAGCAGCTTTGGTGAAAAACCCAGAAACACCGGTAAGTGCAGCTTTGATTCATCAGCAAGTTCGAGAAGCGTGAACGAACTTTTACCGATGTATAGCCACAATAATACGTGGTGAGCGTGAGGGTTTTTCCTTCGACGGCCCGTTAATTAACGGAAAACTTTGTCTCGACGGTTATGTAACTTGACACAAACCTGTGGATTTCAGCCTTTTCAGTTAATGTAGTAATCACGCGTGGGTGTTTAAATTGGCAACTGTTGGCTTGCTTCCATGGTTTTCGAACGTTCTAACGAAGATGTGTTTAACTAATTGAACAAAAAAGATGTTATTTGGAGGAGTGGGGACGGGAACAAAGAAGGGAGGCTGTATAAAGCAGAGCTGAGGATGTTGGAGGACGGAATTTCTTTCTCCTCTTCTCCCTCGGTGAAACCATCAGCCTCAATTAACAGGTGGTGGAAGTCTGGGTAGCGGTGCCAATGGATATTTGGCGATCTTTGTAACTTTATACGACGTGGCCCACGGAGGAACACGTGTCTCGACTGGCCTGTGGCCGAGTGAGGCCTAGCAGCAGCAGCCGCCGACGCCGCCCGTTAGCGGCTTAATCTGAACCGTTACTTTTGAAAATTGATGTCGAAACACATTATTCGAATTAGTTTTTTTTCCCCCATGTGAACACCATGTCGCCACGTTTTTAATCGTCTACGGTGGAAGTTGTGTTATAATCAAACCGGCACGTCATGGTTCTGGTTCACGTCTACGCCCCACGCTCCCCATAATTAAAAACCGTTAAATATGAAACGCCAGTGCTCATTTAATTGTTTTAATGAGTGGAGTTTAATGGATGGGTTTCTTTTATGGCAGAAATTACAACAATGGGAAAGGAAAAGACCCACATCAACATCGTGGTCATTGGCCATGTCGACTCCGGAAAGTCCACCTCCACTGGTCACTTGATCTACAAGTGCGGAGGAATCGACAAGAGAACTATCGAGAAGTTCGAGAAGGAAGCCGCCGAGGTGAGTTTTGTATTTCATTTTAATTTAGGTTACTGTGACTTATTTGTCCCCCGTATTGCCGTATTAATCGACGTCCCAAGATGGCGGCATCAGCGTGCCACTCTTTAGCTGAGCTTCCCCCGTTGCGAGGGTGTTGTGGCAGCGTGCACGCGCACGTTGGGCGGAGCTTAAAAGTCATCGCCGTCGGCTCAATGCATTTATTTAAGGCCTCAGGGTGTGGATTTGACTTCCTCAAATGTCAAAATGTCGTTTCTTTAAACAATGATTTATAAATGGTACATTTTAGTCTTTTTCTTGAACATTGATTTAAAATTAAGTGGTTTCATTTCACAATTTGTTTTTAAAGTTTGAGATGGTATTTTTTGTTGATAGTTTTATCTTATAATGAACATTTTATTATATTAAATTTGATTAAATGTTGAATTATTCAATTAATGATTAAATGGTATTTTTAACAACATTTTTTTGCTATGAGTTTTTTTAATAAATGGTGCCTAAACAATTTAATTTAAAGATTCTGACTTGTGAATTCCTCCACAGATGGGTAAGGGCTCCTTCAAGTACGCCTGGGTGCTGGACAAACTGAAGGCAGAGCGTGAGCGTGGTATCACCATTGACATTGCTCTGTGGAAGTTTGAGACCAGCAAGTACTGTGTGACCATCATTGATGCTCCTGGACACAGGGATTTCATCAAGAACATGATCACTGGAACATCTCAGGTAAAAACATATGCTACTTAGCCCCTCAATTGACCACCAGCACATAAAGGCAAAAGTTTTTACCAAGTTCTGTCTGTTCAGGCTGACTGCGCCGTGCTGATTGTTGCTGCCGGTGTTGGTGAGTTCGAGGCTGGTATCTCCAAGAATGGCCAGACCCGTGAGCACGCCCTGCTGGCCTTCACCCTCGGCGTGAAGCAGCTCATTGTCGGAGTCAACAAGATGGACTCTACCGAGCCCCCTTACAGCCAGAAGCGTTTTGAGGAAATCACCAAGGAAGTGAGCGCTTACATCAAGAAGATCGGCTACAACCCAGCCACTGTTGCATTTGTGCCCATCTCTGGATGGCATGGAGACAACATGCTGGAGGCCAGTGAGAAGGTGAGATTGTCATGCTGCAAGAAAGCTGTATTGGTTGAACCGGTGGAGAGTAAGGACTAATTCTTTTTCCCTCCATACACCTTTCTGTAGATGAGCTGGTACAAGGGATGGAAGGTTGAGCGTAAAGAGGGTAATGCCAGTGGAACCACCCTGCTGGAGGCTCTGGATGCCATTCTGGCACCTTCCCGCCCCACCGACAAGCCCCTCCGCCTGCCCCTGCAGGATGTCTACAAAATTGGCGGTAGGGAACATAACTTTATTATGTAATGGCTGAAGTATTGGTGGAGTTAAGAATGCATTCTAATAATATTCTCCATTTATAAGGCATTGGAACAGTACCTGTTGGACGTGTCGAGACTGGTCTCCTGAAGCCTGGCATGGTTGTCACTTTCGCTCCCCCCAACCTGACCACTGAGGTCAAGTCTGTGGAGATGCACCACGAGTCTCTCACTGAGGCTCTCCCCGGTGACAACGTGGGCTTCAACATCAAGAACGTGTCCGTCAAGGAAATCCGTCGTGGATACGTGGCTGGTGACAGCAAGAACGACCCACCCAAGGCTGCTGAAAGTTTCAATGCCCAGGTGAGTCGAAGCACATGAAATGCATCTATAAGTGAAGGAAATGGATGTGGTGAAATGGATGTTTATTGAATAATATACGCTGTGTCCATAGGTCATCATCCTGAACCACCCTGGCCAGATCAACGAGGGTTATGCCCCCGTGCTGGATTGCCACACTGCTCACATTGCCTGCAAGTTCAAGGAGCTCATCGAGAAGATTGACCGTCGTTCTGGCAAGAAGCTTGAGGACCACCCCAAGTTCGTCAAGTCTGGAGATGCTGCCATTGTCAAACTCATTCCACAGAAGCCCATGGTTGTGGAGCCCTTCTCCAACTATGCTCCCCTTGGTATGTTATGTACCTAAAATGTCCAGTGCATGATTCAGGAATGTGTATTCATACTACAGCTAAATAAAGCAAATGTGTTCATCCCCTGAAATCTTTTACAGGTCGCTTTGCCGTGCGTGACATGAGGCAGACAGTGGCTGTCGGTGTCATCAAGGCCGTGGACCACAAGGATATTTCCGGAAAGACAACCAAGGCTGCAGAGAAGGCCCAGAAGAAGAAATGAATAGTTGTGCAGGACATCCAGCAACAAAATGTGTTCCGGCACCAACGGGCCACTTGTCCATCTTCCCCCCACCCCAGAACATCCTCTCTGAGGCATAGCTCTTTACTTAAGGACTGGCTTATGCTGATTAAAACCCATCGCAAAAGTTTTCGCAGGAAAAAAGAACAATGTGGCATTGTCACTTACCTGAATCACGTGACGGTGCCTGTACTCAGTTAAGTTTAAGTTGGAAATGGTTAAACTATTGTTCTTAATGCCACATTCGATTGGAAAGAAAGCTGCTGGTAACTAATAAAAATAAATGTCTTTGAAAAAATTGAAATTGGCTTGTCTTGATCCTTTTCTGCTGCAGTTAGTGACGGTTTTACTGTCATAGGCAAGCTACCCTCTATCCTGTGTTGCAGCCGTTTTTGACCATGCTATCTGTGTCCGGTGATGCACTTACCATCCAATCGCCTTGATAGGAGTTATGCAGCCCCAGCCAATAGCACCCCTTAATTTTTAGTCTGACAGCAACACTGGCATGCACAGCCCTCCCTCTCTTCTAGTTCAGTATAAAAACTAAGGACGGCTCACGTTCTGTCCTTTTTTCCCTCCGCTTCATATCAGGGGACGACTGCTTTTATACAGGTTGGTGTTTTGACATTTGCTGCGAAATGCATGTTCCATCATTGAGACAGTATTAAGGAAAAACCATTCATTCTTGACCTTCAAAAGGATGACTTGACTATATTTACCAATACTGCTTGGCTGTGTGTAAAATAACTCTGCTTACACTGAAAGGGGTAAAAACGTGCGACCTTACCTTGTTTAATGTTATCCAATTTGATGTCTGTCTATTCGGCTTTGTTTTTATGCTGCTCCACTTCAAGTACATAACGGGGAAGTCAGTTTTCCCTTTTCTGCCAGTCATGGTAGCCCATTCTACCCTCGTGAACGCGCACCATTCCACCCAAGTGCCTGCTGTAAAATGTCGGGGTGCGCGCCCTGAGCAGAGCTAACATGGCGGCTATGCGCTAACGGCGCAACATGGTGGCTGGGTCGCCGGTATCGAGCACATGGTGCATGACTCATGCACGCAACTTTTATGCGTCGTGGACGAGTCTTTTTGAAATGACGGGTTTTATCCAGTGTATCATGTTAATTTGTTTATGTCCCCATGACTAGGGTAAAAACAGGTGAAATTAAACTACGCTGTTAGTGGGACATGTGAATGCTGCGTTCACGCACTGTCAGCAGAACAGCTTGCGGACAGACGTTTTTAAAATGCTGCGTTTACTCTTTTTTGAGTTTTGTAGCTGAAGTACGTGCTACAGCTTATTTTCAAGTCGTTATATCAAACATGGCACCATCTGTTTTGATTTGTTACAATATTGGGGATTTTACTATGCCTTTACAGCCATTATGCGAATAGCTAATATACCTGGTCTTAGAAGTCGCGTCTTTATTCGCAAATGTGGGTCTATCTGATTTAAAATGGAAAATAATGACGCTAAAGTGAACGTTTTCCACTGTGATGCTTCTAATTACAACGGTGACTGCAGAGTGAACGCGGCATTGTGTCGACTGCGTTAAAAAGGCACGATTTACGTCATGTAATCTTGCGTCAGTTCCAATGATACAATTTGTTTTGTAAAAAATAAACCCACTTACGCAAATCCCCTTCCACACAGAACGATGTTGATTAATTAGACACCAGTAAGAAATACATTTGTGTTTTGACCATCACATACAATCAACATAGCTTTTCTCTCTCTAACCATGTCGTGCAGAGAAGCATTCAATCAAAATGGGAAAGGAGAAGATCCACATCAACATCGTGGTCATTGGCCATGTCGACTCCGGCAAATCCACGACCACCGGCCACCTGATCTACAAGTGCGGAGGAATTGACAAGAGAACCATCGAGAAGTTTGAGAAGGAAGCCGCTGAGGTTCGTTCACCAGGCCATACGCTCATTTAAAATGACTTATTTACAATACAAATGATCACAATGTTGAACATGTAATGACACCGCTGATCTCACAGACTGTTTGTATATTCATTCATAATTGAGGGGAAACGGGTGTGGTGGTGACTGTTGACTGAGATCAGCCGGTCAAGTACTGCCCCCTACTGTTCAAATGTGACCTTCCCCATCCATTGACACATACAGAGAAAACGATAACAAATATATTTTATAGACAGCTTTCAGCAATACAAACAACATATCGTCAACTATCTTGATACTTGATTACTTGGTATCAAGTTTTCTGATTTCTCAGCTTCCTAAATGTGAATACTTTCTGGTTTCATTGCTTCATTTCACAAATAAATAATAAATAACGTAGTTTGTGGACAAATCAAGACGTCTGAGAACAACATAATTCCCAGGTTTGTGAAACACCAATTGACATTTTTCACCGTTTTAAGATTTTAAGTCCAGACAAAAGACAACAATTGTTTGTTGCAGCCTGCTATTTACACTGTATTTATCAGTTTACACAAATTATATAAACCCCACCGTTAAAGCCAGAAGACTGAGACTTAGACTTTACTTTATTGTCAGATTAAGATTGTTACAACGACGCTCCTCAAAAAGAAATTTTGTTTCTCAGCCTAAAAATGGCAGCAGTTGTTTTAAAAAGAAAACAATAAATGAAAAGAAAAGACAAAGAAAAGATAAAATGGTCAGTCAGTCATCATCTAATCGCGTTATCCTCCACCAGAGGGGGTGCTGTGCCAATCTCAGCTACATCGGGCGATAGGCGGGGTACACCCTGGACAGTTCGCCAGTCCATCGCAGGGCCACACACAACTAGAGACAAACAACCATTCACTCTCACACTCACGGTCAATTTAGAGTGTCCAATTCACCTAATCCCCACATTGCATGTTTTTGGACTGTGGGAGGAAGCCGGAGAACCCGGAGAGAACCCATGCACACACAGGGAGACTCCAAACTCCATGCAGAAAGGCCCTTGTTTCAACCGGGGCTCCAGGCCACTACACCACCGTGTGGCCAGATAAAATGGTACAAAATATAAATAAGAAATACTTTACAGGAGTTACAAATAAAACTAACCTAAGATCATATGAAAATATATTAAAAAATATTCCTAAAAGACAATCTGTTGCACTGTCAAACCACTCACCTTTATGTGTGTAATAATAATAACTGAGGCTGAAGGCCTGAGTATCTTGAATATAAACCACCCTTAAAATTTCATGTAAATGAGGCAATGCTTGTTACTGAAGGTGTACTTCCTGTTGCCATTACGTGGCACCAAGATTGGCTTTGTGGTTCACTATCATCTTAAAAAGAAGATGTAATAGAGAATAAGAAGAGGAATAGAGGTGGGGCGGTTGGCTTCTGCGTGCTATTTCTGCAAACATACTTTTTAGCAGCTGCCATGGTTGCTGTGGTAACCCGCAATACAAATCAAAAGGAAGGTGAGGGCTGGCGCCTGTCTGGGCCTGTCCAGCCACGTCTGTGCTTGGGCCCTAACAATAATAGTGATCATAATACTTAGATCATAATACAGCGCATTTCGTGACACTCAAGGTCACTGGACGAATTCAGCAAGCAATAAAACAGCCAGATACAAATAGATAAATCAATTAGCATTTATTACAGACACAATTGGATTTTTGAGAGATTACTCTTTCAAAATGAAAAGAAAAAACATAACACAGCAGTGTTTTTGTGTTTATGAATGATTTGCAGTTCAAACGCTCACATTTATTAGCTATAACCTGCTAGTTCAGAAACCATTCCTGCTCTATGTTTACATTTTTTCACCAACAATATTATACTTAATTTATTTATTTCCGCTTTTATCATAACATGCGTCCACACAGCTGGCATGATCACTGCAGCTTGGTGAGACATGTGCAGCCCTCACTCACACATATGCGATATTCAGGGTTTGTGGATTGTATCAGATTGTATAATCTTAAAAGTCCAGTGTGTAAAATGTGGGTTGAATTTTTGTTTTTCCTTACTCCAGAACAAACCATTTATATTTATAGCAGGAGCTGCCTTTGTGGATCATTTTACAAAATGTTTTTGCTTTAATTCTAACTTATGGCTGCATAATGTTCTCCAACACACTTGAAAGGGAAGGGTGAGGTGAGGGATGTTCAGCTGCAGTAGATGCTGCAGGGAACATGTATGAAACTTCGTGCTGGGTAATGACCTTGAGTACTCCTGTGTATCGAAATTGAAATCAAATATTAAGGCTTGTTTTCTTTTTTTAGTTAGATGTTTTATTATCCAGATATCTGAATTATTATCTTGTATTTGTCACTTGTCCATCTCTGAACCCTTTCACTGCTGTAACAATGAACTTCCCCAGTGTGGGATCGATAACGTCAATCACAAATCATTACTTTCAGTTATTGGACACATGTAATAGTGACATGGTATGAGGTCAGAAATGTTTTTTGGAAGTGTCTAATTGATTTGTACATTTCCTTTCATTTCCATTTATATTTGTATTTTCCCAACAACACAACAGATGGGCAAGGGCTCCTTCAAGTACGCCTGGGTGCTGGACAAACTGAAGGCTGAGCGTGAGCGTGGTATCACCATTGACATCGCTCTGTGGAAGTTTGAGACTAACAAGTACTATGTGACCATCATTGATGCTCCTGGACACAGGGATTTCATCAAGAACATGATCACTGGAACATCTCAGGTAAAGACATTTATTATTGAGCCTTTTCAATTCACCACCAGGATATGAAGTTTTACCAAGTTCTGTCTGTTCAGGCTGACTGCGCCGTGCTGATCGTTGCTGCCGGTGTTGGTGAGTTCGAGGCTGGTATCTCCAAGAACGGCCAGACCCGTGAGCACGCCCTGCTGGCCTACACCCTCGGCGTGAAGCAGCTCATTGTCGGAGTCAACAAGATGGACTCCACCGAGCCCCCTTACAGCCAGAAGCGTTTTGAGGAAATCACCAAGGAAGTGAGCGCTTACATCAAGAAGATCGGTTACAACCCAGCCACTGTTGGCTTTGTTCCCATCTCTGGGTGGCATGGAGACAACATGCTGGAGGCCAGCGACAAGGTGAGGAAATCTTTGCTGAAATATCTTTTGACTTATTATAATCATTATTTCATCCATTTTGCACTCTTTTCTTGAAATCTCGCAATGGCGAACAAACAAATCTCGCAATGTGTTTAAGATGAGCTGGTTCAAGGGCTGGAAGATTGAGCGCAAAGAGGGCGGTGCCACTGGTACAACCCTGCTGGAGGCTCTGGACTCCATCCTGCCCCCCTCTCGCCCCACCGATAAGCCCCTGCGTCTGCCCCTGCAGGACGTCTACAAGATTGGCGGTAAGTGTGTGTATAAATATATATATGTATATGTCACATTATGTCCTGTGAGTTTTGAGTATGACTCTGAAAAGGTGTAGTCAACAAGAGGCGTGACCAACGGACATAGATTGAAATGCCTTAGATAGACGTAGATCGAATTGGATAGACCTACAGCCAATCGGACCAATGATCTGGATGTACATGCAGAGTGATGAAGAAAAATGTGTAGAGTGCGAAATCAAATTGCTGGCAGACCCTAGGCTACATAATAATCATAGTAATAATGGAATAATGGGCACTACAACTCTCAAGACTTGGGCCTGTCCTCTATGAGACCCCCCATCCCAAACTCGGATGCCCAACTTGGAGCAACCTCTCAAACCTGGACATGAGATTCCAAGATTGCTGTCATCATACAAACACTGGTACCTTTACCGCTTACCGCACTTCTGCTGTATTTGTCGCTTCCGTCTTCGGAACTTGGCAGTGACGTCACTTCCGGTTCCGATGTATTTGAAAATGCAGCATATGTCTGTCCCTTTGATTACCACACACAGTGTATCATTTTAGAAAAAATGTGTATAATATTTCTTCATTCATGCTTGCACATGAAAAAGTAAACTGAGATCATACTGGTGCCCCGTTCTGTTCCCTCTCAGGTATTGGAACAGTTCCCGTCGGACGTGTTGAGACCGGTATCCTGAAGCCTGGCATGGTCGTCACATTCGCTCCCCCCAACCTGACCACTGAGGTGAAGTCTGTGGAGATGCACCACGAGTCTCTGACTGAGGCTCTCCCCGGTGACAACGTCGGCTTCAACATCAAGAACGTGTCCGTCAAGGAGATCCGTCGTGGAAATGTGGCCGGTGACAGCAAGAATGACCCACCAATGGCTGCTGACAACTTCACCGCTCAGGTGCGAGTCGAGGAGAGGAGAGGAGAGGAGAGTGAAATCACAAAGTACTAAACAGTGACTTAACTTACTTGCTTGAAAAAAATAGTGGAGTCATGTTTAACTTGTTTGCTCTAGATCTAGATTATGTAACGCAAGGTAGAAGCTGCTGTGTTGAAACATCCAGTTTACACGTCACGTTCAGTAATACAGTGTGAAAAAAAAACTGCAGCTTTAGGGATGGTTGGAAAGCGTCAACATGGGCTGGGTTAAACCAGTTCAACATGTTTCGCTGCCAACTCCATCCATGAGTGATAATGAGCTGTGCGCAGTGAAAGAAAGAGGAACTCTTCCCTGTCAGAGAAGCGCATTATTTGAGGGTATTTCATTCGCCTCAGTAACCCGGTCAGTGACCATTTTGAAAGTGAGCTGAATACAGACGCCCTTATCAAACAAAAATGTTGGCTTAGCATGGTTACATTGTCCAATGGTTGTCCCATGTACTGTACAACTTATTTTACTGGATGCCATTTTGTGTGACACATTTTCATCACCCACTCAGATTTTTAAGATATTAGTTTTCTTCTCACTTATGTCTGAGCACACTTCTGAAAAGAAAAGAAAAGAATTCACATTTACACAACTTCCTCCTCCTTGCTCCTCATCACACCTCCTGCCCATCTATCAACCATGGGGTCCAGAGCCTTTCACTGTACAGCTTCATGTCTCTGGAACTCTCCCACAAACCATACATGAGATTAACACTCTCTCCACCTTCAAATTACAACTCAAAACAAATTTGTCTTAGATGAACATGTTTGACATATCACTTCTCGTTATCACTGTGGTTGTTTTGTTCTTCTTGGTTATCAATGTCCACGTTCATCTAAATTTCAGGTCATCATCCTGAACCACCCGGGACAGATCGCACAGGGCTACGCCCCCGTTCTGGATTGCCACACCGCTCACATTGCTTGCAAGTTCAGCGAGCTCAAGGAGAAGATTGACCGCCGTTCCGGCAAGAAGCTTGAGGACAACCCCAAGGCTCTCAAGTCTGGAGACGCTGCCATCATCACCATGGTGCCTGGAAAACCCATGTGTGTTGAGAGCTTCTCCCAGTATCCTCCACTGGGTGAGTAAGAATCCACAATATACTGAGTTAGCTACTGTTCAACAGAATTTTCCAACTGGAAACTGGAGTCTGTGTTAGCGCAGCGTTAACGAGTAGTCGACCCACTGCTGCCTTCGTCAGTGAGATCAAATGTGTGATTTTGTGATTTGGCACGTGAAATGGTTCATTCTCATTTACCTTTATGACACAAAATTACCAAACAAGGCAACAGGACCCCTGCACCTCCTGTGTTGAGTTTCTCTATGGGCTTTGGTGTGGGAGAGTGGTTTACAAACTTCAGTTTCCAGTTTGGAAAAGGCTGTCTAATGGTGATCTATAGCGGTGAACATATTGTTAAGTCAATGTAGATATAAGCTGACATCATAAGGTTTTCAATGAGGTTGCTTTACTCTTTTTAATGGTGTTAAATCAAAACAACAAGGTCAGAAGAACATATTTACTTAACATTTGAATCAAATAATAAGCACATTTGTATTTAATCTATGATACAAATACCAACCTTCCTTAGTTTGTGTTCCAGAGGATTTTTTTATGATTACACTGATTTGTTTATTGCATTTGTACCCTCCTGTGCATCTCAGGTCGCTTCGCTGTGCGTGACATGAGGCAGACCGTGGCCGTCGGTGTCATCAAATCTGTCGAGAAGAAGGTCGCTTCCGGCGGAAAGGTCACCAAGTCTGCACAGAAGGCAGATAAGAAGAAATGAATTGTCATTCGGGATGTCCAAGAAAACGTCCCGTCTCAGCAGCAGCGGGCCACCCCATCCCTTCGTCTTCCTTGCCACCCAGCGTCGTCTTCTCTGAGGCAGAGCTCTCTACTCAAGGACTGGCTTATGCTGATTAAAACCCATCGTAAAAGTTTCCGCAGGAAAGGAAGGTACGCGCCTTCTAGGGGAAACTGTGATCATGATTAAGTTGAAACCAAAATAATAAAAATCTTAAACATTGCCAAACTAACATGGTTCTTATGTGTTCTGTCACATCACCAGTGTTAGACAACAGCAAAACTTGTTTTGGTCCACAAACTTGTTATTATATGTTAGTGCGGACACATCAGGGACATAATCTGACCCTAACCAAAACCCAGTTCTAACCCTAACCCTAAAACTAGGTTTTAACCCCAGAAAAAGCCTTTTAAAGTTGCCTGGACAAAATGTCCCCACAAAGATAGGTTTGTAAAAAAAATTTGGTCCTCACAGAGATATTAATATACATCCACACAGGCACAGAAAGTGAGGCATTTGAGTTGTTTCACATTTCTTTCACATAGGTGTGTCCTTTTGGCAAGACATACGCTTCACCAACAGGCCGGTTGGTTAAGTTAGCACATGGGAGGCGTTCCGTTCAACCTGCTTGGACACGTACCTGCCAGTTTGAATCAACCCTTCTATTTATCTGTTAACATCTTTCCATCTTTTCCTCCTCAATGTGACCTCTAAATAAGCTCTCAAACATGTAGAGTGGAGTTAAAGTTGCTGAACGTCCACTCGTCAACTTGTTTTTCCTCACAGAAGTAGTATGTGTGTGAAATCATGCAGGGACAGACAATTAGGAGCAGGAGGAGGAGGAGGAGGAGGAGCAGGCGTTGTCCTCACATGATTCCTGTACAGATAAAAAAGCTATGAGTCAGGGTAGAGAGAACAGAAGAGGGCAGGCATCCATCACCTCCATTTGGCAAGTAAGTGACCAACTTTAATATCTTCAAAACTGATATAACGATACTGTAAAAAGAATGTTTTACTGAACTGTGTTGGATTCTACAATCAATTAAAACAATTCCTCCCTGAAAGCAACTGAACACACAACAGGGATTTTTAATGATCGGTTGCTTTCTAATAGGAAGTAATATTAATGTAATAGTTTATTTGTCTTTAAACACATTATATCGTACAAAATTCGCCGGACATTCTCTCGTCTTGGATCTCTAAACCAAGCCTTACTCGTGCGTCCTGTCCCAACTACAGTTACCAGTCGAAATATGAATATGTTTTCTGAAGTTAAAGGTTATATATGTAATATTTTAAACGTTAATACAGACACCAGAAAAATATTTTCTATGTGCTAGAATAATGGCGGCAATACCACTCCATTTCCGTCTTTGTGTAAGAGCACGTGGAGTCCCCTCCCTGTGAAAGCATCCAGCGAGGACTGCTCCATGTTCTTGGACAGCTTTTATTAACTGGATTATTTCCCATTTCATCTAGTTTCAATTAAAAGTACTCCTTCTGAAAGTGAGTTACATAATAAATAAGGAAATTAAATACAATACAACACATTAATGAGGGGGATAAAAATTCAAAAAGTAATTATTTTCTATACATTTCAAAACTTTTTTTTTTAATTAAATGAGCTCCATGAAAAAAGAAAGGTTCATCATTGAAATAGCTCAACAGTTAAAACGTAAGCTACAGCTCAAGGCAACGTGTTCTTAGGAGCAGGCGTCCCAAAAAGTTGGCACCTCTCCTCGTTTTTGTGTTCTGCCTCTTTCTTCCTTTTCTTTTTTCTGTCCAGTGACGTCTTTCAGAGGGCGTGGACTTGAGAGACATGCCCTCATGCCATGGTGATGTGTGGCAGGTGAACTCACACACAGCAAACTGTTGACGCTGAAAATGGTGTCTCATTGTCTTTAGTATTTTAGGACTTAAGGGGCCCCAGGTCCCCTATTACCTGGGGCCCCTTAAATCCCTTGAAAAGCCCCTGTGTTGGCTAGTAATCTGTTACTCATTAAATTTTATTCTACCGTAGTATTACCACTTTACCCAGTAACAAGTAGTGATTGTCAAAAACTGGGTCGGGGACCCACAGATGATTTTCTTTTGGTCCCCAAACAGTTTTCACAACCTTTTACTGTTGTTGTGTATTTTAAACCTCATGGAGCAAAATAATGATGAATAATGATCACTATCATTGAATTAACTATAGATTGTTTTGTTGACCTTTAAAGGGAATCTGCAGAAAACAATTGGGGGAGACGATAGACCGTAAATATAGAGTGGATGCAGTGTCCCTGTTCTCCAGAGGACACCAATGTAATAATTATTATTTCCGCTGCCTCCTATAGTTCCAATTCCTTAATGACAGTTCTTCTCTGCAGTTGAAAGTTCTTCATTACAGTCCAAAGTTCTTCTTCTTATAATATTAATAATAATAATTCCAGCAGGCTGCACACTGAAAAGTGTAATGCTGCCCTCTACAGTTTGAAGTAGTTTCTCTATTACAGGTCAAACTCCTTAATAACGGTTCTTCTCACAGTCCATAGTCCTTCTTCTTCTGCTAATCATTTCCAGCAGACTGCACACAGAAATGTGCAGCCCTCTACAGTTTATAGTTCTTAATCACAGTTTGAAGCTGCCACTATGCAGCTCAATTCTCTTCCACAGAGTTCTAGATTTTCTCGTATAGCCCAAGGGTTGCAGTTTGAATGCTAGTGTTTGGGAAAATTAGCTTCTACTTCTCCCTTGATTCATAACTGTTGATAAACATTTATGTGTGGAGTAAATTGTCTCAATCATGAGTTTTGGGTCTTCTTCTATAATGTCATTTTTCTTTGTAAATTGTGTTCCCATTTAGATGGAAAACGGACCATAAAATACACAACATATGAGTGGGCAATAGTGTGATTGACAGATGTCAATCAGCGTGGTGTCGTCAACATCCTGAGGCTTTGTTTTTAATCCGTCAATCCGTTTAATCACAAACCTGAACATTGCTTTGCCTTTGCTCTCTCTGTCTTTAAGCATGTGGACAGTGGCTTGTTTAGTGATATATCTGTCACATTTTTACCACACGAAACACACAGGGCACCTGTAATTGGTTGTGTCATTAGTAAAACAAATTGTAAAAATGTAATTAGTAAGCCACCTGCCAATTTATTAGAAAGAAAAATACACATTAAGGGTTAGGGAAAGAGTTTCTTCTTTCATTTTATGTCAGATGGCAGCCACAACTGTCTTAAAACAACAGGAAGTAATTGCACCATTACACATGCAATGTTTAAGTGTACAAAGCAGACAAGAGAGGACAGTCCATAGCAATCAACATCCCCTAAATCCATGGTTTCCCAACCTGGGGTCCAAGTCCCACTTTAGGGGGCCACCAGAGATTACATGGGGGGCGCAGAGAGATATTAAATTTAGAAAATCCCAATCACACACTCTCTTGCAGTGTTTCTCAATCCTGGTCCTGGATTGCATGTTTTAGATGTTGCCCTCCTCTAACAAACCTGATTCAAACAAACGGCTCGTTACCAGGCAGTGTTTGCTGTTGAGCTGTTGGCAACATCTAAAACATGCAGGGCAGTGGGTCAGGACCAGGACTGAGAAAACCCAGCTCTATAAAGATAATCAGAACTGGTATTGTCTTGGACACAAGGATAAAAGGTTGGGAACTACTGTCCTGAATGTCCATAATCATGTTGGAATTGATAATTAATCATCCATGGGCAGGTACACAAAAGGAAAGGGTGTAAGATGTATTAAAAAATTGAGGGAACACTAAAGACTCAAGAATAAATTGTCTCTCTTCCTCCATTGTGATATTGTGTGTGTGAGTGTGTGTGTGTGTGTGTGTGGGGGGGGTGTTCTGTAGCTTCAACAGGGAGACTGTGATCATGGTTTTTGGCTTTTCAATAACTCACAAACTTATTGCACTTTCACTTTGACCCAGGCAGGAGCAATGAAATGGTGGAGATTGTGTGGTTTTTCTTGCTTGTGTGTTTATTAATGACAACTTTCACTGGACTGTCACTTTGCAGAGAGCAAGGTTTATTTTGGTCCCACATGCTGGTCATAGTGCGACATCTAGTGGCGGTGGGACAAACTGATCTAGTTGCAGTGATGGGAGAATAGAGGAGGCTGACCTCATTTGTGCATTAATAGTTAGTGGATTAACACTAGTTAGTAGTCGCAAATGGCTCAAAAACTGTATATGATTTGTAGTATGAAATACACTCAACAGCCACTTCATTAGGAACACTTTACACTAATGACATGTTTTTCCGCTGCTGTCATTCTGGTTGTACCTTTGTTGCAACAAGTAGTTGTTTAAGTGACTGTTGCCCCATGCCGTAAAGGTCATAGTGGCTTAGCCTGCACAATCTTAGCCTGTAGAACTCCCTTTAAAGGTCCAGTATGTAACATTTAAGATGGTTTAACATTTAACTCCTGCCCCAAAGAATGCTTGTGTACATCATATACTATAAATCTTTTATACATAGGGGAGACCAGGGACAGTTGTAACAGGGGACTATTGTAACATCTTGAATTCCTCCAATCAGAAACAACTTAGATTGATGACACTCACTGTGCGCATGCTCAGTGAGTGTCCCTCCATTCCTGCTAAAGAGAGAGCCACATTTGAAACTTCCTGATGGTGTTATCTACAAAAGCTTGTTTTTTAGGTAAAAAAATTACTTTCCTGTCTGATGTACTTTTTTGGATGCTGTTCAAATGGCTATGAATTCAGACAAGTATTATTAGAATTATTTACAATACACTGTTTTGTAAGCTTAAAATAGAAATGGCTAACAAGTGTCAAACTAGCAGTCAAGCTTGCTCACATGAGATGAAAACATGGTTGGTGGTACTGGGACGGTTGTAAAGCCCTGTTACAACCGTTTTAGTTATATATTAAAAACTAATAATAATAATGCTTATTGTTTATGATTGTTATTTACTTGATGTAAGGCGACCTTGAGTGCCATGAAAGGCGCCATCAAATAAAATGTATTATAATCAATTTCTTGCATTATAATTTGACAGCTTCACTTTCTTTATTTCATAAAAACCACATGAATACATTATTTCAACAGTTGACAGATTTAAGTTTATAATAAAACAAATTGGTTATTCCAGTGTAAATGGTTTTTGATGTATTGGTGAAAATTGCAAAAAGTGTTACAACTGTCCCTGGTCTCCCTACACTGCAAGGATTGTGCACGTGTTTTGCACTGCCATGTTTCTACAGCAGCCCAAATTGCTGCATCGAACGTTTGAATTGCTTTTGGCTCAGAGCGTTTGTCTGTTTGTCAGAGATGAGCACTGACCTTGTTGAACGTGAAGTTAGTCCCAGATGCTGGTGCTAGTGCGCCATCAAGTGGACATAGGACAGATCTAGTTGTTGCTCACAAGAGTTCAAACTTAAATGTTTCATACATTAACCGTTAATTAACTGCTAATTATCTATTAAGTAAGTTCCACTTACTTAATAACTTACTTAATAAGTGGAACTTATTACTTAGTGGACTAAGTGGAACTTATTAAGTAAGTTCCACTTACTTAATAGTTATTATTTATTAAAAAATAATGAAGGTAATGGCAGCTACAGAGTCACAATTTCAGCGTTGAGAACTTTAAACTCTGTGTAAAATTGGTTGAATTTTTTTTTTATTGGTTTTCGCAGCCTGAGAATAAGCCAAATGCCTATGACAGAGTCCTTTGATGTGATATTACAACCAAATGTCTTATTACTACTATTATGAAAACATATTCAGTATTATATTCTATGTTTACTGCTGCATGTGCACACGTTTGACACCTCTAAGACAGACAGACAGACACTTTCCTTGAATTAACAGAGATTTTCATCTCCATGTCGTTTATTAGCAATAAATCAAAATGGGAAAGGAGAAGATCCACATCAACATCGTGGTCATTGGCCATGTCGACTCCGGCAAATCCACGACCACCGGCCACCTGATCTACAAGTGCGGAGGAATCGAAAAGAGAACCATCGAGAAGTTTGAGAAGGAAGCCGCTGAGGTTCGTTCAAATGATGACGAAATGGCTTAAAATGAGATTTCAGGCATTTTCTGCAGCGTGGTTGTATGAGGTGATTGTCCTTTATACACCCTCAGTATCAGGAACTAGACTCACTCCAACTGGAAAACATGGCTGATAAAGGGGGTCACAAGAAAGAAACAGATTCTAGCCACTTAAAAAACAAACTCACTTAATGAAATAATAAATCAGTGGTTCTCAAACTTTTTATACTGGTAGAGTGAAACTAGATTAAGATGGAGTGAACGATAAGGTGACCCTAATTATTATTCTTTAATTGAATGTATTACTATTTGTGGTCAAAATTCCTCAGCTCCAGTCCGATCACATACCCTGGTAGAATAAGTATTTCTGATTTTCCTCCAAGTACCACCAGAGGAGGCTCGCGTACCACTGTTGGTACACATACCACAGTTTTAGAACCACGGTTCTACATAATCCGAAGAATATGTTTATGTGTGTTTTCCAACAGGAAACTGTTGGTTGTTTGAGTCGATATGTAAATCACTCACTTTCTGCATTCTCGAAACTCAAATGACCTGGGGAAACTTTAGTCTAGTCAGGTGGGGGACTAAACAACAGTTTAGGAAAAATCAACTGTTCAGTAGTGGGGGATGAGTTGAGCTTCAAATTATATCTTGATATTCTATCATGAAGAGTATTCATGATGCTGTTGCACACCATTTCAAAATAAAAGTGTCCGGTGTTCAGATTTGGGAACGATGTATTGTTCATGAAAAATCCATATGTATGTGTCCCTGAAGACTATGAAAATTCCTTTAAGGAGTCAGACCTTAAAGGAATACTTCATTGATTTGCATTTAGCTTTGTATTAGTAGAATAGGGGTAGTATTTTTGAAAAATTGTGCTTCCCAACCTCAGTTTCCCCTGTGTTGAGAAATATCTTCATTTCTAGTATGAAAAAATGGTTATTTTTTTCCTTGTGTCTCTGCAAGCAGCAACTTTTTCAGTGCGTTTGAGCCTCCATGTCTCATGCTGGTGTCTCATGTACTTTTTTGGTGGTTTTTGACAACCACATACAACCACCAAAAAAACAGAGCTTTCTCTTTAAATTAAAGAGCAATCACAAGAAAGTATTCTTATTTACTACATCAAAGATTGAGGCTGAATCCCATTTCACACCTTGCTTCTACCACTTAGGTTCACGTGAGTATGCGATATTTGGCCTTTCAAATGGAGATTTGTTTTCCTCATAGTAACCCAAATCCAAGGAAACTAGTGTTCTTGTCATGCTAACCACAATAAAACCTGCTTGCAGTCTTGACACCATAAACCTGTTCACCAGTATTTCCAAGTATTCTCAAGTCTCCATTTTGCTGCAGAGATCCAGAAGGTGATGACAAATAAAATTCTGGAGGGGGATCCCATTTTGTATGGCTAGATTTTAGCCTCTTCCCTTTGTAACCCAGGTCCAAATGAGAAGGGGACAAAGGTGAGGGCAAGTGGTAATGAGAAATAAGTTAATAATACTTCCTAATTCCTATTCCATTTGTATTGTCTTAACCACAACAGATGGGCAAGGGCTCCTTCAAGTACGCCTGGGTGCTGGACAAACTGAAGGCTGAGCGTGAGCGTGGTATCACCATTGACATCGCTCTGTGGAAGTTTGAGACAAGCAAGTACTATGTGACCATCATTGATGCTCCTGGACACAGGGATTTCATCAAGAACATGATCACTGGAACATCTCAGGTAAAGACATTGATTATTGAGCCTTTTCAATTCACCACCAGGATATGAAGTTTTACCAAGTTCTGTCTGTTCAGGCTGACTGCGCCGTGCTGATCGTTGCTGCCGGTGTTGGTGAGTTCGAGGCTGGTATCTCCAAGAACGGCCAGACCCGTGAGCACGCCCTGCTGGCCTACACCCTCGGCGTGAAGCAGCTCATTGTCGGAGTCAACAAGATGGACTCCACCGAGCCCCCTTACAGCCAGAAGCGCTTTGACGAAATTAGCAAGGAAGTGAGCACTTACATCAAGAAGATCGGTTACAACCCAGTCACTGTTGCCTTTGTGCCTATCTCTGGGTGGCATGGAGACAACATGCTAGAGGCCAGCAGCAAGGTGAGGACATTATCAATATGTGTTGATCTGATTATTGTGAACATGGACTGATGTCTTATTTAAATCTGTCTGTAGATGAGCTGGTTCAAAGGATGGAATGTTGACCGTAAAGAGGGTAAAGCCAATGGAACCACCCTGCTGGAGGCTCTGGATGCCATCCTGCCCCCCTCCCGCCCCACAAACAAACCCCTGCGTTTGCCCCTGCAGGATGTTTACAAAATTGGGGGTGAGCTTACTCCATATTAATGCCTATATTCCTATACTGTATGACAATAGTACTGGGACACCTGACCATTACACTGTAATGATGTATTCAAATATATACAGTACTTTAGTATGGGGCCACACGGTGGTGTAGTGGTTAGCACTCTCGCCTTGCAGCGAGAAGACCCGGGTTCGAGCCCCGGTTGGAACAAGGGCCTTTCTGCATGGAGTTTGCATGTTCTCCCCGTGTGTGCGTGGGTTCTCTCCGGGTTCTCCGGCTTCCTCCCACAGTCCAAAAACATGCAATGTGGGGATTAGGTAAATTGGACACTCTAAATTGACCATAGGAGTGAGAGTGAATGGTTGCTTGTCTTTAGCTGTGTGTGGCCCTGCGATGGACTGGCGAACTGTCCAGGGTGTACCCCGCCTATCGCCTGATGTAGCTGAGATTGGCACAGCACCCCCAGCGACCCTCTGGTGGAGGATAAAGCGGTTAGATGATGACTGACTGACTTTAGTATGGAGTTGGTCTTCCGTTGTAGCTATATATACAGCTTCTTGGAAGACTTTCCTCAAGATTTTGAAGAGTTTCTATGTGAATGTTTGCCCATTCATTCTGGACAGCATTTATGACGTCAGACACTGACCTTAGATGAGAAGACCTGGCTGACAATCTCTGTTCCAGTTCATCCCAAAGGTGCTCAATGGGGTTATGGGTCAGGGCTCTGTGTGGGTCAACTTCTTCCACACCAAACTCGTCAAACCATGTCTTTATAGTCCTCGCTTTGTGCACTGGGACACAGTCATGTTGGAATAAAAAAGTTGCCACAAAGTTGAAAGCATAGCATTGTTCACAGTGTCTTCACTGGAGATAAGGGGGCTAGAACAAAGCCTGACTGTATTCAATACTTTTCAGGTTTAGCCAAATACTTTTGTCCACACAGTGTATCTTGATGCACTATCTTGGGAGCATTTGATAAATACATGACCTCCTTTTCTCTCTCAGGTATTGGAACTGTTCCTGTCGGACGTGTTGAGACCGGTATCCTGAAGCCTGGTACAATCGTGACGTTTGCTCCCCCTGAACTCACCACTGAGGTGAAGTCTGTGGAGATGCACCACGAGTCTCTGGCTGAGGCTGTCCCCGGAGACAACGTCGGCTTCAACATCAAGAACGTGTCCGTCAAGGAGATCAAACGTGGCTTTGTGGCCGGTGACAGCAAGAATGACCCACCCAAGGGTGCTGACAACTTCACTGCTCAGGTCAGTCTGAGGAAATATAAAGATGAGAAGCATGCCAAGATGCTGACATTTACATATGTATATGGTGCAAAGGGCCGGTTATAGATAATGGATGGTTAAAGGTACAAAAATATCTAACATTTCTGCATCAACACATTCAAAAGCAACAACTCTTTACATCCATAGAAATCGGGTCGTCATCGTTACGACATCATCTGCCTTATAGTTTTGGCTATAACTTCCTGGACAAACCACCAATGAAACACCAAAGTGAGAAATATTTGTTGTGGTGTCTTTTGTTTTTCCATTTTCTCGTTGATTGTGACTAGGGGCCACACGGTTAGTGTAGTTCTTAGCGCTGGTGCCTTGGCAGCAAAAAGACCAGAGAGTTTCCAACACAGAGCAATGGATTTGCAAAAAATAGTTTTGCTGGTGTTGTGTTTACTTCCGCCTTGCATATTCTGCTGTCAGAGTTCTCCTAAGACAACAATTCCCTCGATCCCACGCGGCTTCCCCACCCATCAAACTAGGTCTTTTGTTATCGTTTTGTTATTGAGAGACCTCTAGGGGCAGAAATGACATTCTGTGCATTCAAGTGACTTGTTTTCATCATTTCTAACTGCACACCAATGTGAATTTTTCCAGGTCATTGTCCTGAATCACCCTGGCCAGATACAGCCAGGTTACAGCCCTGTGCTGGATTGCCACACTGCTCACGTTGCTTGCAAATTCAGGGAATTCCTCCAGAAGATTGACCGTCGTTCTGGGAAGGTCCTTGAGGAAAGCCCCAAGATACTCAAGTCTGGAGACGCAGCCATTATCAACCTGTCTCCTAATAAACCCATGTGTGTTGAGAGCTTCGCCGAATATCCTCCACTTGGTAAGTGAAATAGGTTTTGCACTTGATTGCTGCATTTGTGGACTGCATTTTAATGAAAAAGGGAGTTAGATAGGTTAGGTAGTGTCTAACCTTGTTTTTTTGTCCATCATCACGTTTAATCGATAGTGAAGTGTAATACAGATATTATCCACAATTTGATGTGGACCAACACAGATTCGATTTGATCATTTCTGTCCTCGTCTTCTTCTTAGGGCGCTTTGCCGTGCGAGACATGAGGCAGACCGTGGCCGTCGGTGTCATCAAGAAAGTCGAGAAGAAATCTGCAGCTACAGCAAAGGTCACCAAGGCTGCAGTTAAGGCTCAGAAGAAATGATCTTAAATTCTGGGTGTCCGACAACGGAGCCACATTAGGATTTATCTCAACATTTTTCACTGGATGCATAGATCATGGTGGAGCCAACTGGAATGGCTTCAGCCACTAAAAACATTTGTTCTGTTTAGGGAAAACTAATGTGATAATTGGATTCAAATCAAAGCAATAAAAAAAGCCTTTAATCACACCAAATGAAGACCCGTCTTTGTATCCGATTAACCTTTTCCAAATGTTTGGATTCTGATGCTTCTCTGTACATGTTCCTACTCTGATTCATACAGGTAATGATGAAGAAACGTGACACCTCACTCTTGATCTGTGAACTTTAATTGAGGACATGTTTTGTGTGCATTTTCTCGGTACATTTAAAGCAAAAACAGACACTTTTTTTGCCTTAAACTTGTCATTGTGATGTTAACACTGGCTGCACAGTGTAACTGTGATAGTGTAATTACTTGGCTGTCAGGCAGGGGCGTTGCAACAGGGGAGGCGAGGGATTCTTTTTTTTCTCAGCTCCGAATGTTAACTTAACGCGCCTTTTTGAAAGTGCTATAAACTATAATCATAGTTTCCAGCATGCTGTGCAGCTCAAAGTTCTCCATCACAGCCCAAATCATATAAAAAACAGATAAAAACAGAGACTGGAGAAAAAGATGCAACAAAGTAACCACCCTAACAGTTGTGTTGTTTTTCTAATTTTATTGTGAATGAGACTTTAGGCTGCTTTTTAGAGTCCAGATATTTTCCTGAAACTGTCCTGAAGGGGGTGGAATTCTCCTGCTGACAGCTGCCCCCAAGTGGTAGAATTTGGGTGATACGTCGCTGTCCGTTCAATTTCAAATGGTTTGATATGTGCTTGAATGTATGCACAATTTGTTTTAGTGGTTGAATGTTATGCTTGATTAATTAATATAAAAATTTTTAAAAAATTGTTATTTATGTTGATGGATATTAAGCACTTTTTGTGCACGTTGACCTTTTGTGAAGCCCATCCGTCATAACCACACGCACGTGTTCTTAAAGTGAAGTGGATTTATGTATCCCCACGTTTATGTAATAGTTAATACACTCGTATGTAGAAGCTCTTTAGCCAAAATTATATTTTTAATGCTAAAATATAATTATTATTGTTATCCATGGATTTTCAAATGTACTGTTTCACAAAAAAAGGGGGGATTAAGGTGTCAAATTATAGTTATTTAGTTGCATTCCTGAGCAGAAAAATTTGTTTTAGTGGTTGAATGTTATGCTTGATTAATTCTTTTGACTTCTCAGAGAAGGATTCCAGTGAGCTGACTCACGTTTGAGTATAAAAAGGTGAATTCAGTTTGATATTTGCCAAATAAATAACAAAAATGTCTTTGGTTTTAATCAAGTTTTTGAACGATTTCTAAGATATGTATGTGATGGGTATGTGTATATATATATGTATACACATATACATATATATATATAAATATATATATATATATATATATATACTATGTCTCTTAAACGTCTACCACCAGTGGTACGTGAGCTACCTAAGGTGGTACTTGGAGGAAAATCACAACTATACTGTTCTACTGTATATACCAGGGTATGTGAGTGGAGCTGAGGAATTTTGACCGGCGTTCGTGGAAACCAAAAAATGGTACATTAAATTAAATAATAATAATTAGTCACCTTATCTCTTGCTTCATCTTGAACTAATTTCACTTTCCAAGAGCTCAATATTTTCTCAGGTGGTCCTTGGTATAGAAAGTTGGAGAACCACTGGTCTATAGAATACTTGATTCTACAAACAGGTGACATGTGGTGGCACATCCGGATGAGAATCCCGATTTTACATTCACTGAGGTGGAGCCAAAATGCCCATGAAAGATGTTGCAGATAAAAAGAGACATCTTTATTATTTACTATGCTTTATTGTTTTTATTGTTGGTTTTTTTCTATTGTTTTCATTTGAACCTATACAGCAGTTAATCCAAGGAAATGTTTTGGGTAGGAGAACTCATTTCTTCGCAGCTTTAACTGCAGCCTTGGTAACTTTTCCAGATGTGGGATTCTTCTTGTTGACGGACTTGATGACACCGACAGCCACCGTCTGCTTCATGTCACGCACAGCGAAGCGACCTGAGAGGAAGAGGAGTTAAAGGAAAGGGACAAACGGATGGGGAGTCGGTGAGAGGCACGACAATGATGGGAAAATGAAATCAAACTCATGAACATGGCTCGTGAGAAGCAAGCGTCCCTAATCCACAAATAAAAGGTTTAATAATCATTAAAAACCCATTTTTATATGCAACGGGCATATACAATGTCTCACACTTTAGCTCTGACACGTTTCCTTTAAAAAAGTCTAGATTTTTTTTCACTAGTTAAACGCTGTTAATGTGAAGGTGCTAAACTAAATTGTTTGCTCTGTGTTTGCAGTAACTCTCAGATCCCGAGCATTGTCTCTTCACGTGTCTCACCATATCAGACTTTGAACAAGACTGTTGTGACAAAAATTATATCACAATGACAATATTTGTGACGATATTTCACTGAATTCCAAAATAAAAGTGCTTGTGTTGTGTTGTCGCAAGTTTGAGGCCTCTGTGCTTGAGCAGGGTTTGCTTTGTTTGTTTTAGATGTTTCTTTGCTCCAACACACCTGATTCAAATAACTAGGTCGTAATCAGGCTTCTGTAGAGCTTGCTGATTACCTGACCATTTGAATCAGGTGTGTTGGAGCAGGGCAACAACTAAAACATTGGTGTTCTGGAGGACATGCAGGAACCCTGGTCCCTTCTCCAAACAGAAAAAAAAATGTGTTGCAAATGTTATTACTTACCAAGTGGGGGAAACTCTGCAAACGCCTCAACACACAGGGGTTTTGAAGGCTCCATCAAGACCATGGCTGCATCTCCAGACTTGACACTTTTGGGGTTTTCTTCCAGGGCTTTACCACTACGACGGTCGATCTTCTGAAGGAGTTCTGCGAATTTGCAGGCAATATGAGCAGTGTGGCAATCCACCACAGGGCTATAACCCTTGTTGATTTGACCGGGATGGTTCAGCACGATGACCTGCGGGGGGAGAAAACAAGGTGAGAAATGCAGATTAACCCTTAGAAACAGAGGCCATAAGAATGTGCAATATAGTGTTGCACATAGAGTGGTTTTTATCCTTTTTCAGCACAACCTATAGGCAATGTGATGAAAAAGATTTATTTTTGAATTTCCTATGCCTACTATGTAAACACATCTAAGCAAAAAAGTACTCTGAACCAGGTTCGGTTCACAGTGTCACTTACAGTAGTAACTGACTGAGTTTAAAGTTCCAGTGAGTTAAATGTAGGTAAAATAATTTTTATCATAATTGTTTGGAAGAAATTGAAAATAAAACATTTATACTTAATTTTGTCTAGGGTGTAAGATCACCCATCTGTATGAATCTGTTTTTCATTTACTCAGAAGCTGGGTTAGCTTTACAGAGGCCACCATTTTGGACCACCAATGTTTTTGCTACCCAAAGTTAACTCATTTGAAAATAAAGGGTGAGGTGAGGCATATTCAGCTGCAACATGCAACTTCACCAATGACCCTTTTAGGAAATTGCTAGCTCAATTACTATTTACTATGCACAACCCGTAACTCGCAAATTTCACTTTCTGGTTTTTTTGTCTTTTCTTCCTCCCTTCTCTTCCTGACTCGCACCTGAGCAGTGAAGGTCTCCGCAGCCATTGGTGGGTCGTTCTTGCTGTCGCCGGCCACATTCCCTCGACGGATCTCCTTGATGGACACGTTCTTGATGTTAAAACCGACGTTGTCACCGGGGAGAGCCTCAGACAGGCTCTCGTGGTGCATCTCCACGGACTTCACCTCAGTGGTCAGATTGGGGGGACTGAACGTGACGACCATACCAGGCTTCAGGATACCAGTCTCAACACGTCCAACAGGAACCGTTCCAATACCTGAGAGGGAACAGGAGGCCAAATGTTTGTTAATACTCTATTATGAGTTATTAATGAACTAAAAGAGAGGTGTGTGCCAAGTTCCACTAAACCTAACCTTGATATTTATTCTAACCTTAACCTCAGTCCTATCTGGGTCCATAACCTTGAAGTTAAAATGCGGAGATGAAATTGAAGATGGCGTCACAGGAAGACAACTTTGAGTAAAGTACTTCATAAACAGTCTTCTATCAAATCCAATTAGTAATGGACACTTTGTCGAACCCTCTCCTCACTACCACAGAAGTGAAATGTTGTTTTGAGCCTGACAGTGGTTTTTAAAATAGCGATTTGTCTCGACGCAATGATTTGCCCTGTGCAGTGCCATTTTAGGTCTTCCCCTTGAAATCGCAAAAAAATATGAAATTTACCAATACAAAAATCTGAAAATAGACTTAGAATGTCTGTAACTCTGGATTTTTCCTTCAATGTCATATGCTGTGTTTCCATCATGGTGCGCTTCCATTTGGTACAGTACGTTATAGTTTAGAACAGTAAAGCCCTGGGTCAGGCTTGTGTTTCAACCGAGAACAGTACCATGACTTAGTAGGTGGGTGTCGATGGCGGTCAAGCTTTGTATGAGAACAGACTGTAGGAGTTTGCCTCGACTTCCTTGCAGTATCTACACCGATCAGCTGACTGTACTGTACCATTTTACTCTGCTAATACAAGGGAAAGGTGCCAAAGAATGGGAACCATTCCACTCAGTGGAAACACAGATTTTTTCTCCCTTGAAACAACTCTGCTCACCACCAATTTTGTAGACGTCCTGCAGGGGCAAACGTAGGGGCTTCTTGATGGGGCGATCAGGTGGCAGGATGGAGTCCAGAGCTTGGAACAATGTGGCTCCACTGGCCTTACCTTCCTTGCGCTCAATACTCCATTCCTTGTACCACTTCATCTACAGACAGATTCAAAGAGTGAAATCAGTCCATGTTCACACTGATCTGATTAACACAAGTTGGAAGTTTCCTCACCTTGTCGCTGGCCTCCATCATGTTGTCTCCGTGGAACCCAGAGATGGGCACAAAGGCAATAGAGGCAGGGTTGTAGCCAGTCTTCTTGAGGAACGAGGTCACTTCTTTTTTAACTTCCGTAAACCGAGCTTCGCTGTAAGGGGGCTCTGTGGAGTCCATCTTGTTGACTCCGACAATGAGCTGCTTCACGCCGAGGGTGTAGGCCAGCAGGGCGTGCTCACGGGTCTGGCCATTCTTGGAGATACCAGCCTCGAACTCACCAACACCGGCAGCAACAATCAGCACGGCGCAGTCAGCCTGAACAGACAGAACTTGGTCAACTGTGTGCACGTCAAACATTAACTGAGTCAGTTGAAATGATGACATATCATATCATATCATATTTTACCTGAGATGTTCCAGTGATCATGTTCTTGATGAAATCCCTGTGTCCAGGAGCATCAATGACAGTCACTAGGAACTTGGTGGTCTCAAACTTCCACAGAGCGATGTCAATGGTGATACCACGCTCACGCTCGGCCTTCAGCTTGTCCATCACCCAGGCGTACTTGAAGGAGCCCTTGCCCATCTGTTGTGGTTTAGAAAATACAAATGGAGAAGGCAAAGCAGGTATCAGTGAGTGATGAATTTCCTTCCCTGTGTTATCCCATGTTCTTATTAAAGTTCTACATTTACTATAGTGTCCAACTTAGTAGGGTTGCTGCTGTCTGTGGAATTTATTTCTTGCCATTCTGTGAAACAAACAATTCAATTTTACTGTTTTTTTTGGTTGGATATATTTAACTTTTCCCCCATTGAAAGCGATTGGCACTGCCTTCGTCTGACTCTGATCTGGGTTGCCATGGCACATATGTGGCAGGGAATTTCATCTACCTCGATCTGTACAGCACAGATGCAAAGAAGCTGTGTCTCAAATGATCATCGATCGTGTGATTACACTTTTGATTGGGGATCCATTGCAGGAGCAACCACTTTATAACGTGTTATACAAACTAGTGTGACATTGACGTCAATTGAACGGACCTCGGCGGCTTCCTTCTCAAACTTCTCGATGGTTCTCTTGTCGATTCCTCCACACTTGTAGATCAGGTGGCCGGTGGTGGTGGATTTGCCAGAGTCGACATGGCCAATGACCACGATGTTGATGTGGAGCTTCTCCTTTGCCATTTTGATTTACTGCTAATAAACAACATGGAGAGAAAAGTTAAGTTGACTTTAAAGTACCATCTGAGTGTGAGATAATGTGACTATTACTATTATTTGAATTGTTTATGAATCATTTGTTTCATTTTCTATGCACACACTCCTGTCAGTAGAAAAACAGTATTTCTGATTTTTCCTCCCAAGTACCACCAGAGGAAGTTTTCACAACACAGTTTGAGAACCATGGATTTAGATCAATGACAGCTGATAATCGACTATAGTTAACTGACTGATTATCTTAATGTTTTTATAGATGATATCAATTATAATAATGATAGTTAATTAACTGTTTGTGTGTGCAATATTTAATTCTGAACACTTCCAAGTAACTACAGATAAACTGCAAGAACAAGATCTGTCCCACAGCCACTAGATGTCACACTAGCACCAGCATTTGGGATTGAAACGCACCTAGACACTGCTATGGTGAAATTAGATTAAGCGAGACTTTAATTTTTGTTATTTGTTTCAATTTCGAGCACCATGACGTCCAATCTGTGATCTGATGACGTCCCCGTGATTTTACAGTATTTCAAAACTATAAAAAATACGCCAAGGTACGTTGGGTCAAAGTATTTTGGCACAGAATATCAAGGCATTTTCATCATCTCGACAAATGACAAATGACAAAAATGATATCTTGTCATTTGAAACACGTGCGTCAGAAACACGAGGACCTTCTTCCAGGCCGAAGGTGACATTCACTGCCACTAGATGTCAGTGTAACGTGCCACCTGAGACCTAAAAGCACAGAGTTTCATTCTTTGGCCACACCTTTACTCCCCACCACCCACAATTCATGGGCTCAGCAAAGAGAAGCCTTCATTTTTTTTAGCCCAGCAAAATAAGAGGTTCCTAAAATTAAGTAACAAGATCCTCATGCCGTACACAGGCACATCAATAAAATAGCAAAAACCTAAAGGAATGGAGTTTTATAAGAGCAACAAACAATAGGCACATTATATTGTATCACCTGCTAAAAGACACACACAGACTAAAGCTGAAAATGGGGAAAAAGAGAGAAATGGTGAAACTGGTAGGCTAAAAGGCTTTTGTTTAAAGTCTTAATTTGACAAACATCCACTCCATTTGAAAACCCTTAAATATACTTCCTGCTTTGTCACATGGTTACATGATATGTCCGTTTTCTTCCCACCCCCCAAAACGAATTGTTTTAGTGTATTGTCTGCATTCGTTTGTAATGTGATTATCATCATTAATCAGCAGATTCTTTCATTCATATCACTTATGTTTTGTATTGTTCAAATCATTTCCCTCAAGTTGCAAAACAGAAATTTGTGTTTTCTGTCTAATATTTAAAATTTCACCTTGTAAACAACAGCAAAATAATGGCTTTAATGAAATAAAGCCCTGTAGTTTTTGGCAGCTGAAAAACTAAGATCATCCAAAGCTTAAAGTGTCTAATTTATGTTCATTCATTTTAAGCAGTGGCAGAATCTTTTTTAAAAGTGGCCTGACTCACCTGTTAAATGGAGGTAGTGGACACGTGTGCTCCTCTGTTCACCGTGGATCTTCACTCAATGCTTTTTATCTCTGAACAAAGTCATGTGAGGGTGAGGTCTTCTCCTAAACTCCTCCTCCTGGATGTTTGAGTACCTTAGCATGTCTTTATATCCTGAGCTTGAAAAGGTGTGAGCCGTTCAATTCTGCATGTCTGGAAAATTATGCAACTTGGCTGCCTGTCAGTGACGACAGAGCAGGCGCAGAAATCTAGAGTGGACGTGTAACTACTGCTGAAATAATGTGTCATTCAACATGGTTTGCTAAAATGTTGCTTTTTTTTGGTATTTTTCAAAGGTGAGAACCTGTACAACGCAGCAAAGCGGGAGTTCACATGAGAGTTGTAAAGAGGGGGAGGCCTTGTTTACACACTGCAGTTAAAAGTCATTGTCTTTCAAAACAACTTTATTTACACCCCACACCTTCAGTTCACATGTATGAGCATTACACTCATGTCATTGTTCAGGAGCCTCCAAACAGGATCGACCAAAATACCAGGAGCCGTGGTGTCTCTCAGTCTGCACAGATTGCACAGATGTACCTAAAAGTGGTCACTGAATATAAAATGTAACTTGTTTTTGCCAATAAGGTGTTGGCTGTATTTAGTAGGGAATTAGATCCAGTATTTATTTTACTCTGGAAAAATAATTTCTTTGTAATTTGAAACATGTGCACAAAGTTGTTCTTTTATATTAGAGTTTTCTTCTGAGAGATTAAACAATGCTGTTTAATTTCTATTTATCTTTGTATTGTAGAAGGGGTAGAATATTTGTTCATTGTGTTCACAGTTCATTGTGATGTGTTGGAAGGTCAGCTTTGTATCACATATGAACCGCTCAGTTGTTTAGGAGCAGTAGAAGAACAGTGTGGGATTAGTATCGGACGGTGACATCCCTAGCTTTCACAAATGTGTTTCCACTTTTCGAAAGTGACATAGCTCTTAAGTATTAAAGGAAAAATTGTAGGGGCCAATGGTGGCATGTTTGTGATAAGCAATCCCATGCACACATGCAGTACGGTACAGTTTGGAATGGTAAAGCCCTGGGTCAGTGGCTTTATTTGGTAGGCAACGACAACGAACAGCGACATTTAACGCGACACAGCGGAAACAACGGAGGACGTTGTCTCAAAAAGACGTCCAAGCTTTGGACGTCGGCTGACTGTACTGGAAAATTGTAACGGTTTGAACAGCCTCTTGAACTGCAAACTGAAATCCCACATGGTCGTTTTTAAAGTGTTGATAAAATCACCCAAGATTTCCAAAATCTTCTTTTTCTGCAAGGATACAGCGAAGCATTAAAGGATATGTCATTTTTTTCTATATTTTGATTGTTGATGAACACGGGTTTAGAACAAAAGTCAGAGCTAGCTTTCAAGGGACACACACTCACACACGTGTGCAAGGCAGCCATTTTGTTTGTGAGATAGCAGAGAGAGTTGCACGTGGTGCAAACAGGTTCATCCGCTCATGCTCTTACTACCCGTCATGTCGAGAGTTGACGAGTCTGACATAACGACACGAGGCTGGGGGAGGTGGCCTAGGCGTTGTAGCTCAGTTTAACGCCTGCAGTATAGTTTTTACTTTTAACTGTTTGTGTGTCATAGGAAATTTTGAAAACTCGCTTTTTGTTGTACCTCCCAACACACAAATTCCCTGTTTTAAAAGCTGATGGGATACAAAACTATTGCAGGTTCCCCTAAACTCTCTGGGGGCCACTCAGCATCTAGGCTGGTCAGGTTGAAGTGTGAAATTAGTCACAATACTCCATATACTGATATTTCATAGAATTTCAGCACAACCGAGGCAATCTGATACAATGATTGTTTTTTTCTCTCATTTTCATCACCTATAGAAACACACATTTTTAATTTCACTTGCTATGACATACACAAAAACAAAACAAAAAACACAAAAATTGAATATCAACAATGACTTAAAGATTGTTTTTCTAGTAGGAGACTGGAAACACTATGTGTGATCACCACAATCACTATCCAACAGGTTAAACTGGAATTAAGGCTGATTTACTGGTTTAATTGTGAATATACAATATTTTCCCTCTGCAGCTGCAGCAGCAGCAGTGCATAGGATTTAGAAGCATTACTGACTGTTCTTGTCTTCTCTTTATGTTGTCTCCTTCTCCACGAGTCTCTTTTCAGGCTCAGAAATTACTCAATGACAACTAGACCGTGTCTGAATGAGCCGTCATACTTAGAGATGCAGTGTTGAGCAAACAGCGAGAGGTGGTGGTGGTGGTGGTGGGGGAGGCCGCATCCTTTCAGCAAAGGATTTCAACTTAATTCTATAATGTACGCCCCCTGTTGTCACTGCACTCTCCTCCTCCCCAGGCTGTGTAATGGTGGTCAAACTGGTTGGTTTAGCTGCTGGAGGTTTCCTGGAGCTTTTTAATTCCCCTCCATGGTAGAGTCAGGTTGTGTTCTGTTTTGTTTAGTTTAGGTTTAGTTTGGTTTCAACATGCACTCAGCCTGAGGGCCTGTCCACACAGAAACCAGTGTAGGTGAATACCTAGTTTTATTAACTGTATGGTGATGGTTTTTGTCCACACAGAAACAACATCTTTCAAACAAATCTCAAAACGTCGGCCCTTGCTTTTTCATGCAGTTGACGCTGTTTGTCAGTGTTGCAAATTACTTTCAATGAAAAGTAACTAAAGTCGGCCTGGTTCCTCTGCAGCAGGAGGAGCCAGCTGAAGTGGTTTTCAGGCATGTCACACTGGGCGGAGGCCCCTGGGGTGGGGGGTGGTTAGGGCGAGTCCTGGGACACATCAATGTAGAGATCATATCTCTCTACTGGCCTGGGGGCATCTCAATGTCCCCTATGAAGAAGCTGGTTGAGGGGGTTGTGGAGTTCCTTGCTGCTGAACCTGCTGCTCACACAAACCTGGACCAGGAAAAGCGGCAAAAAAAAGACAAGTGTCGTTACTAACGGACCGATGGTATTGACAGACAAATATCCAGCCTGTGTCCTCAGGATGTTTATTTTGAGTGACATATGTGGGAGGCCACTGTTTTAACCACACAGCCTCTGCTTGGCCTCATTTACTGACGTGTGCACAGAAATGTTCTCACTCTCCATGTGAAATAAGTACATAAATGAAATGAAGTGCAAAATCACTGTTGGATTAAATATATGTATGTACATGCACACATCCTGTCCAAATCTATAACTTGACACAACTGTTATATATATCAGCCCCTGCATGGGCTCTCTCTCTCTCCCTCTCTCTCTCTCTCTCTCTCTCCCTCTCTCTCTCTTTTCCTTTCTCTCCCCCATTTTTCCTTTCACCCCCAAGCGTTCAAGGCAGATGCTGCACATTTTTGAGTCGAGTTCTGCCAGAGATTTCTTCCTGTTAAAAGGGAGGCACTCTCTCAGCCAGTGCCTACATATGTATGTGTTTATATACACCTTCTTCTAATATAGTCTTCTTTAAAGTTATTGCTTTGTGCAGTGGGACACAGTCATGTTGGTTTTCCTCAAACTGTTGCCACAGAGATGGAAGCAAAGCATTGTCCTAAATGTCACTGTATGGCTGTTAAGATTGTCCTTCACTGGAGACAAGGAGCCTTGACCAAAGCTTGAATTCAATACTCAACAAGCCAAATATTTTTGTCCATATAGTGTATGTTAGTGTGTGTGTTCATGTTCGAAACAACTGCTCTTAAGTTAAGGCCTTCAGCATTTTATGGGGCAACAACAGTGGTCCAGAAGAATACTAAAGGTTCCAAGTGTGAACCTGCAGGAACTTGCACACTGGTTTCTTATCTGGGAGGTGCACAGAGGAGGAACAGGTGAGGCAAGTGAAGTCTTGACATTTTTTTGAGCTGTATACTTTTGAATAATTACAGGGCAACAGTTGTCTGAACATGCATGCATGGGGGTTTGAAGTTGGAGCAAACATCACAAATGTTTGTCCAGTCAGTAGATCCCTTGTGTAAAATGTAGCAAATCAAATTCTAAGTGATACTCTTGTTTGTTTGTTTTTCACCTGATAGTATGTATTGTTGGGTTTTTTCATTACTTTCATAAATAGTAATGAAACCCTAACCCTAACCCTTTCATTAATGTATTTGTTTATTATTTTATTTATCCATTTATTTCTGTATTTATTTATTAATTATTTTATTTATCCATTCATTCATTTATTTCTGTATTTATTTAAGTATTCATTCGCTCATTTATTATTTTATTTATTAATTCATTTGTTCTTTTATTCATCCATTCATTACTTTATTTCTGTATTTATTTATTCATTCATTAATATTTATTTTATTTCTCTAAATTATACATTTTGAACAAATTAAATTCTCCCATCAAACAGAGCATTGAAGTACGTATCTCCAACATATTTATTATTTTATTTATGTATTTATTAATTAATTTTATTTTCTTCATACATTCTTTTATTCATTCATTTATCTTTTCATTCATGCATTTATTTATTAATTATAATGTAAAAAAAAACAAAACATATTTATTGTCATGTTTCCTTCTTTGAG
Source organism: Solea senegalensis (assembly GCF_019176455.1). Lineage (NCBI taxonomy): Eukaryota > Metazoa > Chordata > Actinopteri > Pleuronectiformes > Soleidae > Solea > Solea senegalensis. Next base: position 12,675,871 of record NC_058039.1, on the reverse strand, counting down.
AGGTGACAAACGTTGTGATGTTTTTAAAACGGGTTTTTACTGCCCTCTGGTTGCCACAAAATGAATAAGCTACTGCGAGTAATAAAATAAAATAAGCTTCTGCATTATTAATTTTAAATAGTAAACTGAACGGTTGTAGGCTGGAGCTAAAGCTCATTAACATATCCACAACACAAGAAATGATGTTGTCCATATTGTCATTATTGAGTTTAAACAGACATCCATATTGTCTTGTAGTCTTTTAAACATTCTTGTTTTATGATAGATAGATAGATAGATAGATAAGCTTTATTTTCAGACTCAAGGTCCAAGACACACAGTACAGAAGGAATAAAAAATCACACAATAGATTAATAATAATAAAATAATTTAAAAAAATGTATATATATATAAAATTAAATAAATAGAAAAAAATAATCTAATGACTAATTTTTAAAAGACACTTATATCAATGCCCCCAAAACTGAGACGTGCAGCGCGTGTCACTATACATAATGTTCACCATTGCCACAACATTTAGATTCTCAGAATCATTTAACCGGCAGATGAACCTGTGCATTACATTTCTCAGAGCCGCTTGCAGTGTATTCACTCCAGCGCTCACAAACAGCTCACTCGCACTGGTCCATCTGGGCCTTTTTAAAAGTATCCTCAAGGCGTCATTGTATGCCACTTGCAGTTTCTGAAGGCTGGCTTTTTTGTATTTCAACCACAGATGTGCAGTGTACATAGGTGAACAGTACGCTTTGAACAGAGTCAGCTTCACACCAACAGTGCACCAACCGAATTTACGTACCAATACATTTGCTCGCACAAACAACAGTAGTTTAAAGTCAGGAAAAGTCATATGTCTATCTTCCACGGTTCTGCAAATCATTATCACACTTTTTGACTCGTTGTACTTTATATCATGCTGTTCCCCATACACAGAGCACACATTAAGGAGCTGCTGTATACCAGCTGAGCTAGGACTAAAGATCACACAATCATCAGCATACATAAGATTGTTCATCACTGTACTGCCGACCATACAGCCTGTTTTACATGAGCTTAGATTATTTGATAAATCATTCATGTAGAAATTAAACAAAATAGGAGATAAGATGCTCCCTTGTCTTACTCCGTTACTGATATGAAAGGGAGCAGATAAGCAGTTGTCCCATTTAACTTGCATGGTCTGTTGGGCATACCAATAGGACAGGATTCTGACTATATACTTAGGAACACCTACTGCACCCAATTTTTTAAATAATTTCTCATGATTCACCCTGTCAAATGCCTTTGAGGCATCTAAGAAACAAATAAAGACAGATGAGTTTTTTCTCTTATAGTTGCTCAGCAGTTCCTTTAGCACATATACACACATATTTGTACCATGTCTAGGTTTAAACCCAAATTGATTATCTGTAGAGATAATTAGTTCTTTAATCCTCGCCATGAGAATTTGTTCAACAACTTTGGACAATATATTAGCTAGAGCAATGGGCCTATAGTTTTCTGAGGAACCTACTTTTCCTGCCTTATCCTGAACCACAGGAATCAGCTGCACTGTCATCATAGAGTCTGGAAGAAAGCCATGGACTATGAGGGCATTGAAGCATAAGGCAAGAAGTGTACATATCCTTGAGCTAGCAAATGTTCAGCGGAGATATAATCCATACCTGTCGTTTTGTTAACTGATAAGTTTTTAATCGCTTGCGAAACCTCACGAGTTGTGATCATATCTATTTTTTCAACATTTGCTATCTGATGTAAGGAGGGTTTGCAGTTATTAATGCATTTCACCTCCTTCCAGAAATCTTTGATTATGAATTTTAATAGCTGTTTGGTTTGTAAAATGATAATTACATTACGCAGACGCTTTTATCCAAAGCCGCTTACAAGGGAATTGAGTACAACCTGCCAAGGGTGGAGTTGAACTTGCGGCCATGATATCTTTTGCACACAGGCTACCAGTCTTAACCACTGAGCTACCCCACCCCAATAATGTTCCTCTTTGATCAGTGCTTCTCAAGTTAACACCTTAGAAAATATTGATCTCTCTCAGTAACACCATTATCACACTGGTGTAAATAGACCGAGCAAAGTCAGCGACAGACTTTTTCACAGAAGGCAGATTTCTTCCTCACATATACTTCACACACTGGTATAGTGACAATAGATTAAGATGGAGCAAGAGATGAGGTGACACTAACTATCATCATTTAATGTATTATTTGTTTCACTCCGATCACACACACCCTGGTATATACAGTAGAACAGTTTATCTGATTTTCCTCCCGATGGTCATTGAGATCCTCCCTGGATTTCCACTTATTTTGGGTTCAGTCAGTTTATTCTTTACAAATTGTCACACTCATGTACCACTGCTAAAGTGTCAATTTGTAGGTTTTTGTGAATGAGTTGTGTTGTAATATACCAAGTCTTTAAATATCAGTATGTTTAGTCGGAAAAAAATTGAGTTGTAGTGTGTTTTTTTGTTTGTTTGCTTATAATTAGTATGATTTGGGGGGTTCTTTGTCATAAGAAAATTAATTTGTACTAGTAAGAGCAAGTAAACATGTAAATGATGATGGAAACGGATGATGGCAACCCGCAACTATGGTGGAAGAAAGAATGTACAGGTGTGTCCTTTTAATAATAGCTCGAACACAATTAAACTGGCGGAACAAGTTTCAACATCAGTCATTATTCATTATTCATTCTGTAATAAACCTTTAAAGTGTTTGTGCAATGAAAGTATCGGCAGAGGAGTATGGGCGTTCACAATCCTCAGGTTCTTGTTCATATGAACTGAAAGTGATAGTAACAATATTGGAAAGGGAGACTGCAAGTGAGGAAGTAGCAGTAGACGCATCCAGACCAGGTACGTTTTAATATTTACTTTAAAAATAGTCTATATATATAAGCAACATCAAATTTGTTGTGTCCACTCTTTTTTTATTTGTCTCTTCAGCATTAATTGTGACTTTCTTTTTGATGAAACAAAAATATTTGAGTTAAAGTGCAGTTAAAGATACAGCCAGTAGGATGTGTCTGGTTTTAACTCCATTTGCTCTGCATTAGGGCTGCAACTAATGATTATTGATTTTGATTAACCTGTTGGTTATCTACCGTTTAAATCGAGCACTTGTTTGGTTCAGAAAATGTGATCAAAAATGTGCTGTTGATGGGTGGAAATGATGATGTTCTTGAATGTTTTGTTTTGTCCACAAACTAAAATGATTAATGATTTAATGATTGTATATCATATGTATGTATATATGTGTATATATACATACATATATATGTGTGTGTATATCTATATGTATATGTATATACAATTATTTTAATTATTTATGTTATATGGAGCAAAGTAACCAGAAAATATTCACATTTAAGAAGCTGAAATATATGAAAAGTTGTTTTGATTATTAAAAAATAACACTCAAACGGATTAATTGATTATCAAATAATCGTTGCAGCCCTTCCCTGCGTACAGGAAAGAGACGGCACACAATGTGTGTCAGACATTTTCAGAAATTGCCTCAAGTCATGTGACACTTGGAGAAAACGTGCGTCTGCTTGTTCTACAAATGGTTCCACATCTCTTCTCTAACTAAACCCCTCCACACCTCAGCGTCTTCAACCGTCTATAACAATGTTCTTCTGCAGGCTTTGTCTCCACTGCCCAGGATTCCAATTATGCCCCGTCTGAGACGAGATGAGCGCATTGTGGACAGAGACATGGACAGAGAGTTGACCCTCAGAGCAAGCAGTCCGACCGAAGTGACGAGTCCTTGTCGCCAGAGGCAGAAACAGAAAGTTCAGAAACAACTCTCAGGTGAAACCACATCATAATGATAGTACCTGGTACCTGGTGGGGTTTATTTAGTACCTGCTCTGGCAAGGTTCCAAGCGAACTGAGCAATACTAAAATGTGACGTGAACAGACTGCCGGCCCCTAATCAGAGAGTGTCGTCGCTGGAAGAGTCATGAGCGCAGCGTCCAACACAAGAATCAAGCCGAACAATGCCGAACTGTACATCAGTTAAAAAGACTTAAAAATCTCAATATATAACAGAGGAGTCTGGTGTAGTTAGTGACAGCAATGCTTAAAGCTGGCGATCGTGAGCCGAATCACAACCCGTTACCAGTTGTATTTTAGTTCATTGACTGTGACAGATGGAGTCTGTGCTCCGGTCAAGCAGGAAGTACTGAACAAATCTTTCTTAATGAACTGATTCTAATGATTCAGTACATCGAAAACAATTGCTTTGCCCGTCACTAGTTTATGTCGCGTAAAAAATTACATGGCAGTTTGCGCAGATATGCTATGATGACCCAGCCCGTGTTGAAGAGGTACTATAAAGTATTAGAATACGACGTGCCTGATATCAAACCGAGTTAAGTCGAGTAGAGTCGAGTTGAGTGGTGCTAGAACTGTATAATGGAAAAGCACCTCTAGTCAGTCTGGTGATCAGGGGACCCAAGCGGCTTCCAGTGGTGGCTGTCACTAAATCTCATCCTCACGTCTGTGTCACGTTGCAGAGGAGGGATCCATGTTGGTTGAGGATTCGGTCCCCATCTCTCCGGAGCTGGCCAACTGGATCAAACTAAACTCCAAAGGTCTCAAAATCCGAAAGAAAGACCGCCAATGGGCTTCAGAGGTGGTCAACGACTTCAGAGAATGCCTGCTGAAATTCCTGAGGAGCTGCACTAAAGAGCCCTTTTTCCAGTCGGCTGAATTCCTCAACACTGGCAGCTACTTTGAGAAAGTCAAGGTGAGGTCATGATTCCCACTTTAACATCCTGAAGGGGGAATATCTACATGTTTTTATTTGATTTCTGTACGGTTTCACCAGATCCACAGTCCAGATGAGTTTGACATGATGCTGAAGCTTCAGTCTCCTGCACGTCTCGATATGAAGGAGCTCGACGGTGGCCTCTTTTACCAGCTTGACCTCGACCATCAGCCTCGCGGCCCCATTCAAGCCTTTCTGCTGGACAATGAGCGAACCCTCTCATCAAGCAAGATCCTGAAGACGATGTATCGCCTGGTCCGACAGTTCCTCAAGACCTACAAAGGTTTCTGATCCAACACAGTCAACTGGTGTCTTAGTTAACTCTTTTTTGGAAAAATAATTTTTCCAAAGCAAACTTTTACTCGCTCGAGACACTAAAATGCTAAAACAGACGCTAAAACATTTGGACTGGCTTTCTGTTTTTGTTGCAATGGTCTGATTTTCCCAAAGGAACTCCCATTGCTCTTTAGCAACCACATAATGAAGTCACCTATGGCAACCTGTGTTTACTTCTCTTTGTTTCCAGTGCCGGATGAACTCTGTCATTGGGAGGTAAACCGGAAGCGTCCCACTTCACCAGCCGTGACTTTGTCTCTGTACAGAAGCGAGAACGTCGACGAGGAGCTCATCTCCTTGGACTTGGTTCCTGCTCTGGAGGTATAATGTTTGTACTTGGATGTTGAATGTTGGAGGCACGTATTGACTAAAATATTGATTTGGCCCTTCCTCGTGCTATGCGATAATCAATACACCAGGGCAAATATTCAATATTATATAAAATTACATAATCTATAAAAATGATTGATCTTTCAATTAACAAATGAAGGCGGTCCCTACCAGTTTCACTTGCAGGGCATCACTACTTCATGTCTCCTTATGGTGGCACTGCTCAAGTGAATGAGGGAAACTTGTGTGAAAGTGACCTGGCTGACGAAGAGGGAGTTTACAGCAGGATAATGGTGAAGAAAGCTACGTTAAGAGATGCTCCATCCCCGTTCAATACATAGATTTTATGCACTTTGTTCTCTCTGTTTTGAATAGAGAAATCCTGCACTTTTAACTTTTCACGGACGTTTTGTTTTCTTCAGTTAGACAGATATCGTGATGTATCACAGAATCGTTGTATCGCGTTATTATCTTCATCATGGACCATGTATCGCGTATCAAGGCAGGACCTCCTGTCTGTGGAGTTCTGGATCCTGATTTACTTATTACTATAATACTTACTACTAATGACGAATGTGACTTGATATGATTTTTCTGTTTGGAGATTCACCCATCTCAGGGCTGGCCAGCTGTGGTCCGTAATGGTCCAGATGTGAACAACTGGCTGGGGAAGAAGGTTCGCCTTGAGATCAAAAGTCAGCCCTGTTACTTTGTCCCAAAGAGGATGAAAGGACAAAACATCAGTGATGAAGCCAAAGGTGAGGAAAATGGTCAAAAAAACGTGGTTTTCCCACTCTTGCCATTGCAACATGAAGACCCGGGTTCACGACACGAGTGAGGGATTTTCCCTCATTTGAAAGGGGGGTTGGTTCCCCTTTTGCCCAAGACCCTACAGTTCCTTCAAACACAACTGACCTTCATGTCACCTGGGATTGTTTTGTCTTTCTTTAACAGAGAGCTGGAGGATTTCTTTCTCTCACATCGAGAAGAAAATGATGACATATCATGGCAACACGAAAACCTGCTGCGAGAGCAACGCCACCAAATGCTGCCGGTGAGAACTGTTTGTGATGTTTACATCTTGACTATTTCTTGTCAAACCTCAGTGTTACCAGTAGGAGCTAAACAGTCTGGGCAGGATTGATAATACAAAAGCCTAAAATTATTAATCATTTGTTATTTCTACATACAGCTATAGTTTGGGGGTTTGATCATCTTTCTTTATTTCTCTTCTCTTGCAGGAAGTCATGTTTGATGCTCCTCAAATCTCTAATTGAGGGTCTGAAACAGCGTTTTCCGAAAGAGCTCGATGACCTCTGTTCGTACCACGGGAAGACCGCCTTCCTCCACACTCTGTCTGTCAGGTACAGTGAATCTTCACTGTCGACGTAGGAGTCCTCCATTTGCTGCAATTCAGTCTGGCCATTAGATGTCACTAATTCTCAGTAATTCTTTCACACTGGACCTTGACCTCTGAGAAAATGAGATAAGATTTCTGTCCACCCATCCACCTTCTACCCCCTGTGACCACATGAGGGTCACAGGGGGGCGCTGTGACCCCCCCAGACAGGTCGCCGGTCCATCATAGAGCCACATAAAGACAACAGCCATCCACTCGCACTCGTCACACAGATGGTCAATTTAGAGTGTCCAATTTGCCTAATCCCCAAATCTGCATGTTTTTGGAGTGTGGAAGGAAACCAGAGAACCTGGAGAAAACCCATGCACACACGGGGGCCTTGTTCCAAAGAGTGCTAAACACTACACCAACCGTGTGGCCAATTTGATAAACTTAAAAAATAAAAATAATAAATCTTACAAATGTGAGTTATAGTCACATTCGATTTATATGCATTTTTGTTGAATAGCAACATAAAAAGGGATGATAGTAGTGCTGGGATTGATATTACTGATCCTTCACATTCATTTGTTTCTTCCACCTGCTGCTTCTCGTGTGTCAGGTTCCACGACTCGATGTGGGCTTGTGAGAAGCTGCCTGGCTGCTTCCTGTACCTGCTCGGGGATCTGGAGGACCACGCGCGCAGAGGCTCTCTCCCTCACTTCTTCGTCCCTGATTGCAACCTCTTCTCTCCGCTCCACTTCCCACGCCGGGCGCTGGCTTTCCTCGTCAACGCCTTGCTGGAGCAGAAGAGGGAGGGCCTGCCACTGCTGAAGCCTCCAGCCCCTGTCTCACCTCTGAAACTTAGAACCTCTCACTCTGAGGACTCATCTGTGCTGACTGAGGAACAACCAACAAACTCACTCCTTTCACACTTGAATAAACTTCCGATTTTTATTGTAGCATTGGTTGTTGTCGTGTTTCTTATTTATGTGAATAAATAAGCACACGAAGCACACAAATTCTATAAAACCTGGTAACAATATTCATCATCTGTTAGTTTCCCTTGTTAAAGAGAAGAGTTTTGGCACTTTGTGACAATACTTAAGATTGACATGTCTTTCTTTTGTAAATCTAATTTATTGGTGAAATTATAATTCTTTTTCTATTGCATTGCATTGCATTGTGTTTGAGTGTTCTGTGACAGTCTATTATCTATTGAAGTTTTTAATGCATGTTGTCTTGTTTGTGTAAAAAAAGGGAATTATTGTCAACTACATATCATCAGGCAAACACTTTTATTTTTCAATTCTGTGAAATGTCACAAATATCGCGAATGCAACATCGCAATGGATTGTGGTAATTTTGCGATCATATCGCGAGATGGGCTCATTGGCTCATTTGTCATACAGTTACTGCATTAGTAACTGTAACCTGCATTAGCACCTCCCTTTTCTCCTGTGGTATAATAATTTCGTTACATTGTAAATATATGCAATAAAACAAAATTGACTTGTAGTGTGTGACTCACTTTTTTATCTCCTAATCAATGGCCTATTATAGTAATCAATGAATTTTTTTTTGTTTAAATATAATTTAAATTTACAAATCAAGACATTGAAAACATAAACATTTGGACGTTTGAGAAACACAGATGATCATTTTCAGACGTTTTGCTGACCAAACAACCACGAAAAATAATCGGTAGTTGTATCCCTACTAACGTTTACCCTCTTAAATAACAATGTTTGACTGAATTGGTTGATTCAACTTTGTTAAGGTTCGAAATACTCACAAACGCGGCTGCTACAGCAACTGTACGATCTCTAGAAAAGGATTTGTAGTGATTTTTTTTAGCTGTTATAAGTTCACTTTCAGTAACTGGAACCATCGCGTTCAATCGCTGTGTTTCTCCGACCCCATTTGTGGCGAACACGGGACTATAAATTCTCTCCGCCGGAAACGTCACGTCCTCTTCTAGTGATCCAATATGGCGGTGAGTAGCTTCCACATCGTACCATGGCCGTCACACACTCATTAACAGAAGAAATCCACCATCATCGACGCGTTGGGGTCCCTTTAATCGCTGTTATACCATCACATGATTAAATACCATTCTGATATATTATAATAGAGGCGTATTTGGTTAATAAGTGCTATGTAAAAGTGTAAAAGCTGAAGACCGAGCGATGCTAACAGGCTAGCCGCTGGAAAACACCGCTCCTTGTACTTTTCTGTTATATCCAGGCCGTGTTGATGTTATTCCTTTACTGCGGTGTCACTTGAGCCGCTCGGTTAACACATATCTCAATTTTGTGAGTAGTGCGGTTGAAAACAGCTTATATTTCCCGGTCACATACGTTAGCAGTGGTTGCGGTAATGCTAAGAGTAGAGGCTATGGGGGTATGTACAGACATGTCCGACCGGCATGTGACAAGCTGAGCTGATCTGAGTCAGTACCTTTGATTAAAAGAGTCATTTATTTACGATTATTGCCAAGCTTGACAGAACGGCTGCTGTCAACATTAGCAGCCGATGTTAACTCTTTGATAGGCAGGTGTTTCTCTCTTGGTGGTGTTTTACTCTGGTTTCACGTGTAGTGTTTTTGTCTTAAGGACCAGGGTGAAAAGAAGGAGAACCCCATGCGAGAGCTCCGCATCCGCAAGCTCTGTCTCAACATCTGCGTCGGTGAGAGCGGAGACAGACTGACCCGTGCTGCCAAAGTGCTGGAGCAGCTCACAGGGCAGACTCCCGTCTTCTCCAAGGGTAAGTGCTGTTCATGATGTGCTTGTATTTGAAAATCTAGTGACTTGTGGTGGCATGAAAAAGTGACGGTTTGGTACATACCTCGTTTTTGACATCACAGTATGGGTATGGTAAGCAATGTGACAAAACATGTGAACATGTTTTTGACTTATTAACGAGTTCAAATTACTAAATAGACACGATTGTAACCATAACAGTGATAATCCCATAGCTTCAGTCATTTAACTTGTTTTTACTGTATTGTCTTATGTTCTGTTAAGTGTATGCAAAAGAGCAAAATAAATTTGTATTAATTGCCCATACGCTCCTGATGAATGTGTTTTACAATATTCTCAATTTTTTTCAAATTCCTAATCAAGACTGCTTAAATGTTGCGGGTGTCACACATTCTATACTGTTCTGGACGAATGTGGTGATGTAAATGTATCGTAATGTATGTCATATCTCAAGTTAACGTGCTTATTCATCATATGTATGTTTGGTCCTCAGCCCGCTACACTGTGAGATCCTTCGGTATCCGCAGAAATGAAAAGATTGCTGTCCATTGCACCGTCCGTGGCGCCAAAGCAGAGGAGATCCTGGAGAAGGGACTCAAGGTAAGGAGGTCACACTACAAAGTTTTTCCAAAGTGATAATGTATTAAAATAAAGTTGACAAGCTATCCAGTTATGTTTGGATCACTCAATCAGTCTTAATCCCCTATGGTTTGGTTTCGGGATGTTTATTTAATCAAATTTGCATACTGTCCTATACCTAATTTACCTGTTAAATTATTCAGACTTTTTTTTTTGCTTAACAGTTTTTATTGACTCATTCCATTCTGTCCTGAGGTAAAAGTCAAAACTGCCAATGTGAAACAGCATTGATGGATAAAGAGCTGTAGCTTTTTTAAAAAAAGGGCATCTTTCACATTGACCTGCATTCCTTGCTGTGGCCTACAGGTGCGCGAGTATGAATTGAGAAAGAACAACTTCTCTGACACCGGAAACTTCGGCTTTGGCATCCAGGAGCACATCGATCTGGGCATCAAGTACGACCCCAGCATCGGTATCTACGGACTGGACTTTTATGTGGTGAGTGGATGCAGCTTAAATGCTGATTGAAGCTACTGTGTTTGATGACTGGGTAACTTGCACTTCATCATCAAAACCCTTAAAGCCATTATGATCTCTATAGAGGTGCACAGTTAAGAATAAGGTTAAGTAAATGTGATATGTAGTAAAAAAAACTCTTGTGTTGTAGGACGACGTAAGATAACCCGAACAAATATTACCAAATCACTAAAGCTAGACTTAGGCTTGTTGTGGACCAGGTATGAAATGGAATTAAATTCATATTAATATGGCTGTATTTATTAATTCAAATCTCTTTTTTTAGCTGTACATTGAGTTTCCGCAATTCCTGGAAAGCTTAGTATCAGGTGTTACATAATGAGACTCGACAGTATATCGGCGATTTATACAGACCTTTGATGAGTAACGTTTCTTTTGCTGTTCATAATTTACTCAGCTTCCCCTGGTTAACAGAAAATTAAGAAAGTCCTTTATTACTCAAATGTGGTTTACATTATGTCATGTTGGATGTGTTTCAGTGCAGCCAATGCAACATGACATGCCTTGATCACATCACATGGACAAAGTTTTCATTAGATGCAGCAGGTTTATTTTCTTTTTGTTGCACTGAAACTGGTGACAGTTGGCTCTGGAGCTTCAGTCTCAGCTGACAGAAAAACATACAACGGACTTGACGGATGACTTCTGAGCTGTTTATGTTGACACTTCTCTTCCTTGGTTTGTGTTCAGGTTCTGGGCAGACCCGGCTTCAGCATCGCCGACAAGAAGCGGAAAAGAGGCCGCATCGGTTTCAGACACCGCATCCGCAAAGAGGAGGCCATGCGCTGGTTCCAGCAGAAAGTGAGTATGCTCTTCCTTGGCAAGAAATTTTAAAGGGGCAAAGCTGGCACACGCCGTATTTCGTTGTTTTTTCTTCTGAGTTTATATGCAGTGCACAGGCTTTATGCTTCTCCACATCGTCTGTAAGGCCCAGGTTTTTATCGAAGAAAGTCAAAGTTTGTCAAACTGTCAGCTTTCATAGTCTGGAGTATTTTCAAGACCCAGTCCACTCAGTAAAAGCAGTAGGACTGCATGATATAATGAAAATGTGTAATTAATACAGTACCGTCATATGCAAAATATACGTATGGAAAGGACGGCAACCTGATACACTTTTTCAAAATTCTTAAAGAATTACATTTAAATAGTGCAAAGGAAACCTTTTCTCTGATGTTCTGCTGCTAAAAATGTTTACCTGTGCTGTAGATTTGACATGAATCTTTTTTTTTATTTGTCAATTTATAAAATACAATTAACATTAACTACCTCGTTTTTTCCCCCCTCTACAGTATGATGGCATCATTCTTCCCGGCAAGTAAAGGACCACCTTTTGCTCTTGTTTATAACAAAGTAATAAAAAAAGGAAAAAAATAACTCTTCGGTCTCCTGTTGTTACTTGTTCTGTGTAAATGTTTCATAGCCTCTAATTTAATACTTCCACATTTTAGATGCGTAACTGAAAATAAAATCTTGATCTTCATTTAACCTATTTCACGACCTGTACAGCACTTGTAGTTGTCCTAGCTAGTTTTTCTAAAATATTACAGACATTAAATTAAATAAAACAAGACGTCTGTGATGGTTAAGTCATCTAAGCCAAGACAATTTGTTTTTGATTTAGTTACTAGAATTGGTGTTTTTACTGTACTGTCACATCTGGACATTGTTTTGTCAAAATGCAAGACATTCAAGTTAAAAAAATAGTTTAAAAATGTAGTGATTTAAGACCAAAACAAAATGTCCACAAAAAATATTATGTTTAAAAGTTATATCAGCATTTTTCTTTAGTTTAACATATTAAGTTATATACTAGATGTATTTTTCTGTTGAATGTTTTTTGTTTTTGAACTTCAGTACACTATACAGTATCATTTAACACATTTACAACCTGCATTCCATTTTGTACAAAAAAATAACCATCTCTGCAGTTTTTTGTAAATTATTCATGCTTTGATTTGTGGCTAATGGTTAGGTTTTTTGTTTAAAATTAGTATGGATTTTGGTCTTAGGAGCTGGTGAGACTTGGGTCAAAGGATACGTGACCTCAAACAGCCTCTTTAACCTCAGCTCACGTGTCTACGCTCTGAGCTGAAACAAGGTTTTTGTTTTTAGCTCTTGACATTTTGTAGCAGAATCGTTACAGCAGGGACTCAACCTAAGATTTACTGCCATCTTGACCACAAGATGGCAGTAAAGTGACTAGAAAAAAGCTTATGAAAAAGAAAAACTGGCTCTTTTTGTAGAGGTGAAAGTGTAAATGAGTGTTTTGATATTTTGTTAGTCACATCCAGTATCTGTATATAAATATTATGGATCCCCTGACATGACATGGTTAAAAAAAAAAATACTTAGGCTGGGAATGAGCTACAAAGAGATTCTGTAAAGCCTGTCATTGCAAGGAACCATTATTACTGAGAGGCATTTAAACAGAATATTGAGGCAGGTTTCTTTACTGGCGCAGGTACGACAATAACACAACACCACTCGACCTGCTTACCCAGGTTTGGACTAAAACAATCCCCTTTCTTCCATCAGAGCAGGTTCCTACTCTCTGGTATTGGTACTCTCTGATGCCAGACTACATTTCCCAGCAGCACTGTCGGTGTTCGAGACTGACAAACCAAGAACCTTGTGAACGCTCGTCATGTTTTTTTAGTCAGATTGTCTTTATTCAGTGAAACCCCACAGAAACCACCAACACAAATACACACACAAATACAGAGGGATTCAGCCAATTTCATGAGTCACGTTAAATTAGCCTCATTGTATCTTTGTCGCGATCGTTATCTCTCAGTGTGATTGACAGCTACTTTGCAGTTTGACCTTTTGACTTGGAGTCTCACTGGTTTGTTTGGTTGGCATTTTTGTTTTGATCAAATTAATCTGTGGAGGCAAAATTTTAAAACACGGTGAGATTTACTGTTTTTTTTGTTGTTTTTTTTGGGTTTTTCTTTATTTTTTTTTTACATTTCTTAATTTTTTAAAGCTTGTTATTGTTATTTCCTTTTAAATCTCACCTGTGTTGTTTAAACGTTGCCCTCCTTGTTTCCCCTCTCTCCTGCCACTCCATTACACTTAGAAACAACTAATACTATTTATTTTAATTTTTCATACATTTCTGTCAAAATTGAGCTACACTACGTCTGACACGTACACATTTAATAAATAAAACAACAAACAGGTTTGTCTGCTTCTCTTGAGGAATATTTAAAAGCTGAAGATGAAACTGTATTATTGTGGTGTTCGGTAGAAATGTATGGAAGTAATTCTGTCTCACCAGATTATGATGTTTGAAAGTTCTTTCTTATATAATTAATGTATAGAATTTTTTTTAAATGTTCAACATCGTTTAATTTTCAGTATTTTTTTTATGATCCAATTTAAAAGTTCAAGGTAGAAATACTCAAATAATATAGTATTTTTGATACTTTTTTTTTTACAAATGTGAGGAAAAAAAAATCTGATAAATATAGCAAGGAAAAGCAATAGATTCTGGCTTAAATTAATGTTGGTTTGGTCCAGAACCTTGTAATCCCAAAACACGTTTAATGTACAGGATAATTTTATTTTGAATATTTTAAATTGAATTACTTCTGTGGGATCCACATTGTGTTAGTCTGAGAGGAACGGCTTCAAAATGCCTTCAAGAAACCTCGTAAATTTCATCACTTGCGCAAATACACATAAACTCCACTAACGGCATGCTTGCTGCTGCCACCTTGTGGTAATAGTTGCACCACAAATGTGAGTGGAAAGCTTTTGTTTTTATAAATGTAGTCATTGATAACACATTTGTTTTAAACCTGGTATTTTTTGGTACAATTTTAAACCTTGAATCCCTTTTTTTAAACATTGGTACATAAATGTGAAAAGGCAAATGTATAATTCCCGAGCACACAAATCAGTACTAGGTTTTTAAAATTCAACATCAGGTGTGACAGGTTTACTTCCATAGAATCAGCTCATTTCCTGTCATGCCCACACACTCACTCACTCACTCGCATTCACTGTCTCACACATTCACACTGAAGTTCACAGTCGCACACTTTGCCTAGTTACATCTTTGTACACCATCGCCCGGTGGATTCACAGTCGTCTCCATGTTTGTTCAACCCAAACCCGCTCATGTTCCTTTCCATCCTTCCATACACCCGCCTGTTGTCGTTCTTATCCATCTATCATCCATCTATCATCCATCACCTCTCTACCTCCACCTGCTTCCCTTCGTCCCTTTCCTCCACCTCCACTGTATAAACCTCCTGAGACCATGTCGGATCATGAACGCTCTCTTTTTTTTCTGTACCGCCTTGCACGTAGATACACAAGCATTTCGTGTTTTAAAATTATATTTTAATTTTGCTGTTACACTCGTAAAAAAAATCACAAGTTGATTCCATTTGAAATTCTCTCCAACGTGTCCAGTAGTTTATAGTTACTGATGTTGGCAACCGACTTTCCTCTCACATCTTAAGGCTTAAAAATGTCCATTGTTATTGTCTGTTGTTTTGGGCTTTTTGGCCCCTAAAATGCAAACCTTATTTGCTGAATTTTATTTGCCCTTTTATATATTTACACATATTTATTCATGTATTTATTATTTTTACACATCTGCACGATGGATCGGAATGATGTCATAAAACTGTGTGTGTCACAAACAAACAAAAAATGGTTTAAATGATTGTTTCCCATGTATTGATGAGCAGAAGAAAAAAGAGAGCAGACATGATCCTGGTCAGAGCAGAAAACAACAACAAATGATAATCTGCACCTGTCTTTGATTCCCTGTTCACAGTCGTTCATCACTTCATAGTCACAGAAACTTGTTTCTCTTTTTTTTTGGGGGTCTCCAAATACATTTTTTTCCAGCCTTTTAATTAAGATACATGAGTATTTGTTTTAATTAACATGCATTAAGTGACGTTTGTGATTTAAACTAATATTAGGTGTTACCCTAATCACAGTGACATTGTCAGGTAAAACTGTATTATGCACAAATTTACTGTTCATATTTTAAATTAGGTGGGCCCCCAAATAAAATGTTTGGGAAACACTGATTTAAATTGAATATCTATGGCATTTGAAAAAGTCCCTGTGGTTATTTTTTTAAATTTTTTGTGACAGACCAAACAATTCACAAATCCATGACAGAAATAATCATGAGTTGCAGCCCTGATCCAGCTCTCCTGAGGTTAAACCACCTTCTCTTCTAGTCTCTCCCTGATTTCTTGCATCTTTATGCTGTGATGGTCTGTGATGGAGTCACGCTGCTCTCTCTGCTGCGGTTCTTCACCGCCTGCTGCTGCTGCTCTTCGTGAGTTGGCGTGTTGCGGTGCTGCTGCCGGCGCGGTGTGTGGCGGGGTGGCAGGGTCAAGGCACAGCAGGACACTCCCACCGTCGGCTCTGGCAGATCTTCAGCCGCAGACCAGCTGTCAGTGGCCGGGTCGTACTTCTGCACTGCTGCCTTGTAGCGCTTCTCCCTCTCATTCCAGCCTCCCAGCAGGTACAACTTGTCAGCCAGTGGTGACAGGCCGGCAGTGCTCACACCGAGCGGAAGAGGAGCAGCTCTGCTCCACATCCCGCTCTCTGGAGAGAAGACCTCCACGGAGATCACATCCACCCTCTCTCCACCAGGACCCAGCTGGCTTCCTCCCACCACATACACCTTCTCTCCCAGGGTTGCGGAGCAGTGCCATCCACGAGGAGTCTCCAGGGAGGACTTGTCACTCCAGGTGTCCTTGCTTACGTTGTAGCACGCCACCGAGCGGGAGTAGGCGCAGTTGATGTAGCCACCGGTCACCAGGATGTCTCCGGAGGGCAGGGTGGCACTGGAGTGGCAGCAGCGGGGCACCTCCATGGGTGCGCGCATCTGCCAGGTGTTGGACGAGGGCAGGTAGCTCTCAGTGGTGGCCAGCAGGCCCTCCACGTTGCGACCACCAATGGCGAACAATCGCCCGCCGCTCGCAGCCAGGGAGAAGTGGGTGCGTCGCTGCCGCATGCTGGCCAGGTGGAGCCAGGTATTGAAGCGAGGGTCGTATCTGACGGGGGGGTAAAAGGGAGAGTTGAGTTTAGAGGCATTTTAAAGCAATAGAAGCTCCTGCCATAAAAATTGTCAACCCAAATTCCTGAGGCCTTGTCTTGATGATGGACCCTGAGGTTAGACTTAGTTTGTTCCTCTCCACACTGAGGTGGATTGGCAATGACACAGCTGTTTTAAACAGTATGTGTCTGTCCTTCAGTCTCGAACCTGCTGAGCGTGCTGACGGCGTGTTTGGCCTGGTTGCGGGCGTCGTTCTGATCCTCTCCTCCAGCCACGTAGAGGAAGCCGTCCATCACGGCCACACACTGGTTAAAGCTCTTCGCCGGCAGCTGTGAGAGGTGACGCCAGGAGGCTCCTCCCTCACGAGAGTCCCTCCACAGCACCTGAATACCAGAGGGGCAAAGGTCATCAAGGGATATTCTTGACACACTCGCACCCAAAGGAACCTCTAACAGGGGGAACCTTGAGGAACATCTCATGTGTCCCTCCACCCAAACCAAATATAGGCACCAACCTCCCGGCTGAGTGCCCTCTCGGTGAGTGCCGGACGACCTCCGATGGTGAGCAGGGTCTGCTGACCGGCGCGGACCTGTGTGCGTCTGGACTGCAGGGTGTTCTGCTGGTAGGGCAGCAGGTGGTAGTTCATGGCGTCCACCAGCAGGCGGTGACATTGGGGATCCAGCATCATACGGGGCACCGGCTGGATCTGACTCACCAGCTCGCTGGCCGGGATGGTCTCAAAGCGAACGTGACTCAGGAGCTCAGCAGCGTGGGCCTGACGAGAGACGTCAAAGTCGAGCCATCTCATGGCCAACTGGAGAGAAAGAGAGAGAGAGAGAGAGGTTCCAAGGAATTAGACACAAATTAAAGCATAAATTTCAACACTAAAATGTGGGAAAATAATGTTGAAAAGACTTTAATAATACAAAGAGACAGATTCAGATTTAGTGAAGTGTTTTATCTCACCATTAGACAGCCTTCTCGGACTGAAGAACTGAAGTTTGTGCCACTTTGTTAACCGCTCATTCCCCACACCAAAGTCCATAGAGAAAATAAGTGATTTTACATCACAGCACACAGGAGTTGTTAAAGCACTGCTGCTGCCACCGGTTAATTAAAATGTGTTATTTGGTTATTTTTTACTTTAGTATTTAAAAACCTTACTAAATGTTTACCTCTGTGATAAGAATGTACCAAACAAGGCAGTAATAGATGAGCAGCTCCTGTGTCCCTATGAGCTAAAAACGCTGTTTTTCTCTATAGACTTTGGTGTGTGAGAGATTTCCTCGATATACGCTGTATTTCCCTGTTGCTTTGCCAAAAAACAAAGCTTGACGCGACCAAATTAACTTGTTGAATTCAATCCATCCCCAATGGATAGTTTATAAATACCAGTCACCACTTATTCCATGTCCCTCAGCTGTTTCTTTCTCCATGTTGGAATTGTATATTAATAAACAAGCTCTCGTCTCACATATAGTGCAAGTTATACTTGGTAGTTTTCTCTTCACTTCACAGTTGACCTGCGGGGGTCTGGCTCTGTTTTAGGATCTGAACAGCTGGTCTCAGGGGTTGTTTTTAGGTCTGGATGAAAATAGCAAGAAAGTCCAGTGGGTTGACGAGGACGGACCTGGCATTTACGATCAGTTTGGATATGAGGGCTTCTCACTTATAAAAGGATAAAAATTACTTTTTGTAATGATGAATTAAAAACAATAGTGAATTACACTCATCTGAAATAATCCGAGCAGCCCAATAACCATGCCATGTTCAAAGTCACTGCCATGTGATTGACTGATTATATTTTTGCGTTAACAAGCAGTTAAGCAGGTGTACCCAATAAAGTGGCAAACAAGTGTACATTCTGTCGGAAGTGCAAGATGTCCTTCATAAGAAAAGAGAAAACTTAAGGTTTGTCCTATTTCAGCCTAGATACAGTTTTAAAGTCTGAACTCCTGACCTGGAAGGCTGTGACCTCTGAAGGCAGCATCAGCAAGTCGTCCTGCAGGAAGGCAGAGATCTGCTCCAGGGTCAGCTGCATGAACAGGGGGGTGTCGGCAAACTGCACAAAGTTGTCCAGGACGAAGCGGCGGGCGGCGTCGCACACAGGCAGCAGGCTGTAGGCGGCGGCGATGTTCCAGATGTAGACGCACGTCTGGACGTTGAGCTCGGCCAGCAGGAAGTCCATGCACATCTTCAGGAGTTGTGGGATCTGAAGGGTGGCGGCAGCGGAGACGGTGCAGCCGATGGTGTACAGGGACATGTGGACACGACCCAGATAGGCGAAGGTGATGACGTTGGCCAGGCCTGCAGACACCAAAACATGGACGTTTGACTCTTAAGGCTTTGACACGTGGACTTGACAGAGGAAACTGAAGAGTTGGATCAAGGCTGGTTTACCCAGAGGTGACAGGGACGGCAGCTCCAGGCGCTTCATGCCTGGATCTTTAGCCAGAATCTCTCTGAAGTACTGACTGATGGAGGAGATGACCAGCTTGTGGACGTCAAAGGCCTTGGTCTTACAGGCCAGCTCCAGGTCAGTCAGGAACCTGGGGAAGGTGGGCAAGGTTCCATGTGAAAAAAAAAGTCTGGACATGAGACATTACAATATGATGTGACACCAAATACTGCACAATATGATATAATTAATAATAAAATGATACAGCACATCATCTTAGGAGGATGATAAGAGAGCAAATTATCTTATTGGGAATAAATCTGCCTCCTGTCGAAAGCAATTTACAGCTTTATTATTAAAGCTGTTAAAGGGCCCAAAAATCAACACTTTCTTTAGGACCCCCATGAAGGCTTGGGCTGGCCCTGGATCCAGCACTCACTTTTCCTGGCGCATCTTGCTCAGCTCCTCCAGCAGAGCGTTGCCATGCAGCGGCCGTGTCAGCTCACTGCCCAGGCCCAGGCCTCTCTCTCCGGGCTTGATGACAGGCAGCGGCAGCGGCAGGTTCAGGCTGTTGAGCTGAGCGATGTCCAGAGCCGCCATCTGCTCGATCTTCCTCACCCCGCTCTCCACCACCACCACACCATCACCCCGACTCTCCACCTTTAGCTGGGTTGGCGTGGTCTCCATGGTGACCGGGGAGATGGTTTCCATGCCAGGCTTCTTTTGCCGGTTGGCCTTCTTTTTGGGCGCCATCTTTTTTTACTTCGGTCGATGTTTTTCTTGCAGTAAAATTAGTTTTACTGAGTCGATTTCTTGCTTGTTCTTCTTCTAACAGAGAGATGGTTGAAGGTCTCTGATGTTGTAGTTTTGTGCTTCTTGGTAAGTTTGTGTGGTTTCACGTAAACACAGCACACAGCACCTGCAAAAAAGAAGCAAAAAAAAAGAGATTTAAATGACTTCCTGCACAGATTTCTACTAAAACACAGTGTAAGACAACTGTTTACCTCAGGTCAGTTGGCGTGAAGATGGAACTTTAGACTTTTTAAGGTGACATTATGGACTAAAATGTCCAATACTGACAGAAAATGATGACATTGTCTTTTAGTTCTTATAGTCCTCAGGGATTCAAAATGGCCTAAAATGAAAAAGCCATTTTAAATTGAAGTGTACAGGTGCACAACCTTCGCTAAATTAATGAATCGCTAAAACTCTTGGTAACTTCAGCAGACACCAATTGTAGAACTTCCCTACATCGTTGGCTAACAGCTTACTGGAAATAGTTGGTGTATTTAGTGTTTATTTCAAAGTAAACCCTCAACAGTACAATAAAAAAAATTATACAACATGCTAAAACTACACTAGATAGTACAATTAAACACAACTTACAAGTCAGATAAACCTAATATACCTAAAACAATTAATAGGTAACATTTCAAACTATTCAAAATAAGGGTTTCATAATGACACACTGACTTACTGAGCCTCAACAAACCCACAGTCAGACAGACACACATTGTCGAGTTAATCTCATACATCACAGACTGAGCATCAGTACTGTTTTAAAAATCTGCCTCTGAATGACAGGTGCAAGTGATCGGGCTCTGAGGCAGTTTACAGAGGCTCCTAGAATGCACTGCTGCGATTCATGTCACCCACAGAACAACTGGGGAATCTGATTCACGCTCGCAATGAGCCGAGGTCTGCAGACTGTGGCAGAGTGTGCAGAGGGAACCAAACAGGACCAAATGGAAAGTTTCCCTAAATGTGACTGAGTATGGATATAAGTGGCATTCATCTCAATTTGTTGTTTTTAATAGGTTTGGTTGTTTGGTTGTTTGGAATGCACATGTGGGAAGAATTAGACTCATCTGATTAAATAAACTGTTAAAGAAAAGACTTAAGGTCACGCACTGTGAGTTTGGTTAGTTTACACAGACATTTAACACTTCCAAATCTTGATATAATATATTCTATATTGTATGACCTTACAGTGACCTTTCTTTGTCCTCCACCTTGTTATTGTTATCCTATTGTGATTAATGGTGTGTATAGCACCATAGTTTTTATCTGATTTTGTTTATTGACAGTGCTTTTCAACTTTCTTTTTACCATACCAATGTGTCTAAGAGCAGATTGAACAAGCATTATGTAATTAGTAGTAGTAGTAGTAGTACTCTGGTATGACTTGCCAGAGTAAATCAGGTCAACTGAATCAGTGACGACCTTTCAGTCCATTCTGAAAACAAACTGATATGAGTTTATGAGTTTAATTCTGTATTACGCCTTTTTTACACTGGTTTATTTTAAGTAACTATTCACTTTTTAAAAGGTTTTAATTTATTCTGCTACTTTTCATGACCTGTCTGTTTCATCCTTTTATGTTGTTTATGTTGTACTAGAGCAGTATCAGTAGTAGAAGTAGTTGTACAAAGAATAGAAATATAACAAAGGAGAACAAGCAAATAAAAATGTAAACATATACAGCAAAAGTTGAAGGTTTAATTCGAAATACAGATACATTTTTCCAGAATGAATTAACACTCAGCACTGCTCACAGTGCTGCTGATTTGTTTTCAGTGTAAAACTATAATAGATACTAACTGCTCCGCTTCAGTCACCACACGTGTCTCTGTCCACCCCTCCTCTCCTCTCCGTGTCAGCGTCTGAACTTGGCTCTTTTTAAATAGCACATATTGGCTCGCAGGCCAACCAGCTCCACACATGGACAGGAGACAGGCTCGTACAGGACACGGCAGCAGCTGCTGCCGGTGTCATATGAAGAGGAGGCGCTTACACACTTACAGACGCCATAGGCTAAATCTCGGGATGTTGTAATCCCCTCCAAAACAGTTGGAAAACACAACAGCGTTGATTCAGCACAAACACACATGCTGATATGTCAGTAAGAGCCACTAAAAAACAAAGTAAAACCAGGAAAACGGGCTGTTATCCACGGAAATGTGTAAGTCGATCGGCATAATGTAGGATACAAAAATGTAGACTCGCAACTGTGGAAATGACAGTGGGCTTAATGAGGAACTGTACCAGCTTGGGATGTTCCTCCAGCCTCAAGATTTGCTGATCAATCTTTACACTGTTTAACAAACACTTAATATAAACTATTACTGCAGTTTTATACTTGCATCTATCTATAAATGCAATAAACCTAACAGTGTTCAAACTTGGCAGGTGACTCACCGAGGGCACCAGTGAGTGCAGTGCCGACTTTGGCAGTGTTCGGATAAGAAATGTAAGGGATATCACTGAAATGTTACAAATATATCGCTAAAAGGAGCGGAAGAGGCCGAAAGAAAACAAGATTTCATGGAAAAAATCAAATAAAACCTGTTGTTGTGTAATAGTAGCAGTGACCACCACACATTGTTTATTTAATTTGGATAGTTTACTTTTTTTAGGTTTCAGTGCATATTAACAAACTGTGCATAGGAAAATGATTTAAATTGTGTGTGTTTACAAGTTATAATGCATGATTAACAAGGTTGCAACGGTCCCGCCTGTCATTATTGTACACGATCACTTCCTCAACGACAATTCTGATTATTTTAGTTTAGAAAAGACAGATGCTACTGCAGTATTCTTGTCTAAAATCCTCCTGACAAGTTTTAGATTATTGGAATGGACTGGAATCCATGAATGTAAACATGCAAATGCAGGGGTGTTGTAACAAGGTAGGTAGACAAACACCCAAGAGAGGGGGGGGGCCCCGCCAAGAACCGCCTTTGATTGAACGTGAAGAAGATTCTAGTCCCGCATCTAGATCCAATGCCACTGGCTTGCTTTGGTTTCATGAACGTATGGTCCCCCACACCTCGGCCCCTTGAGCCAACTTCAGTAAACATCCAGCAAGACAGAAATAGCACTGAGTTTGAATCCCTGCCAGCATTTTGACCCTGATGGGTGATCATAACATGTGTGCTGCAGATCTACATCACCTTCACCTCAGACTCATACAGCTGTCTGGACTGATTGCTGTTTATTGTGTTGACCTTCTCCACCCACTCTGGCTGCAAAGCCCAGTTTGTTTTTCACCTCACATTTGAGGTTAACTTTCACATTATCAAAATAAAGGGACTGTCTGTGCAGAGAAAACTTGGCAAACGTGGAATTAACGTGGCGTATTGCAGATTAATCTGTGGATACCAGGGTGTGTTGATGTGTGTGTCTTTAATCAAACTGTTAAGGAGTGGTAATCTAAGCACTGGAGGCCCTGGTGCTTTATTTTTAGACGTGAACTCTGTTTCCGTGTGAATGATACTGTTTTTATGTAACTGTCCTTTCAAAGACGTAATTATGGTAACAATGGCTTTCAATGCTGGAGAACTGAGCATCTCTGTTGTTGTTATCTTAGTGAAAGATTACACATTATATAATGACATTATACATAACATTGCATGTTATTGAACCAGCTTTCATGCTGTAAATGCAACAGATACGAGCATTAATTGCTTCCTTACTACATTTCACTTCTTAACCCGAAATGAATCCCCTAGGACGGAGTGGTTAGGCCGCTGAAGAAGTTTAATGTATTTTTTGTGTAATACAATGTATTTTTAAACTATTTTATGGACTTGATTCTAATGGCTGAATTGCCCTGTGTCTGATTTTTGTATTATGTTTGTCTAGTACGACTGTCAGAATGGTGGTGCAAGACAATTTCCTATGGATACCTATTTGCTAAGATAGGCTAAGCTAAGCTATAAACTAAGCCCCAGACCAAAGTATTGATAGCCTCAAATACTACTCGTCAACTCTCTCAACGAGTTCAAAATGTACCGTGTCGTAAACACAATATGTTTTGATTGCGACTTGCTTGGTGTTTAAATTGTTAAGTTGTGTGAACACTGTCTCCAGGCAACAGCAATGTCATGCTAGCTTGAGTGTGGATAACATTAATGGCCAGAGGAAAGAAATAGTCCACTGGGAAACTTAGCTTAGCACCTACTGAAAATATATACTTTAATTCAAATGATGTCATGACTGGTGGTTTCAGAAACTTTCCACCTTTCCAAATTGGACCAATCTTGTAAACAAGGTCAACACAATCTCATTTGAAGGCGTTGTATTTCTCACAGTGTCAAATGATTCCCATTTAACCTGCCTTTTTAGGCTTGCAACAGAACTTGACCGTGTTAGACAGCATTATTATTCATTTGAGAATCAATTTCGTGATTGTAAGCCCAATGTTCTTGCTCTTTTTGCTCTGTTTTTAATCTCCACCACCTCCTGAGAGAGAAAAACAAATCTTTTAGCAACTAATATATCCATTATTTTCACTAGATATGAGATATGAGAGACACATAACTCTATATGTCTTTAGTTTGTTGTCAAGCAGGTTACAGGTGAGCTATTGAACAGCTACATTTCAACCTGGCAGTATATACAGTCGTGTGAACCAAAAACAACCAAACAAGGAGCTGAACAGCACTAAGAAACTTCATAGACCTTTATGGGAACTAAATGAATTATGGTTATATACATCACATGTCCTTAAAATTATCATTTTAATGAAATCCAATTCACCAATGTGCTCAGAAAAATCTGAATGTTTACGAAAGCTTTACCAAACTGCTGTTTTATGGATGGATACAGCGTGTTTATGCTATTATGTCCATCATCATAGAAATATAAAAACACCATCCAGACAACCACCATCGCACATATGCACAGCCCAAACAAAGCGTTATCCCTTACCTTAACCATAACTGGTTCATGCTTCACCCTAACCTTAACCTAACCACAATTCAAATCCTAGGCCTGAACTTAAACAGTTCCTCAGAAATGAGGTTCTGCCTCATTAGGACTGGGTTTTGGTCACCATGAGGACAACTGGTCCCAACATGGTCAGTGTTTATGACAGAAAAGGCAAATGTACTTCCATCACTTAGTTGCTGAATTCCTTTGCTTATCTGATGAGGGTATTTATAGGTGCTGAGCAACACAACAAGCGTGTGTGTGTGTGTGTGTGTGTGTACAATAATATCCCTACAGCAACAGGTGACTGCTTCACATTGTTTAACAGTTAAATAAATATGACTCAGAGTTAGTTATAATGATGATGCTAATGTTAATTTGCTCTTCACAGTGAGCACATGTCAAGTGTGGATTTTAAAATAAAAAAAGTGTTTTCATGATTTCATTTTTTACAAACCTTTCTTGCCTCCATAAAATGTCATAAAATAAAATTTAAATACGTTTACCTCTTTCTCCTGTCTGATTCCTGCTTGTCGTTCTTTCCTTAGCTCCGTTCTATATGTTCTTCCCTTTTTTTGATGCTCTCTCTTAGGTTCCTGTCTGCTTCGTCCCTCTGTCCGTCCCAGTGCTGTGTGTGTGTGAGTGTGTATACATGAACGGAAAATCTGGGTCCCAACCAAACCTGTGACGTATATCCCCCACCAAACCTCCAGCACTGCCTCCCTGAACTCACGTCACACACCCCGTCTTCATTTTCCACCTCCCACCTCCAGCATCCTCCTCCATTTCCAAATACAGTCACCCCCCTCGTTGCCCTCCCCTCCAAAAATATCCCCAAAGAGGTCGTCTCCATCTGCCTCCAGCCCCACCTCACCCTGTCTTTGGGGGCCTTGAGGTTTCAGGTTCTACTGTTGGTTCCTCTCATTGTTTGAATATTAATCTCATTAAATCCCTTTTTCACTCGGGGGAAACCCTCACCTGCAATCTGGATGGATGGGTTGTTTTTTATTATTCTTCAAATAATTAAAGTATTAAATACAATATACTATACTTTTAAAGGAAGAAAGCTATTTCCACTTGATTTTGGGCCATTTGTTTTCTGTTTGCAATTCCGTCATTATTATCCATTGTTATTTGGATTTTCAGATTGGGTGTGAAAGGTTTGTCATTTGATCTGGGGGGAAACCTTAAATAAAGGTTATTAAAACACACACACGTATGGTTTCTCAGTTACTTTCACCATAACGTAAGATCCCAATTTCAGTTGGATGAGCATTTTCAGGCCTGACGAACAGGTGTTTGTGTGTGCGTCATCAGCTGACGTAGGTCCACGTCTGTCTTTCACAGCAGGCTCGTTGAGAAAAACTTACATTTTCTTCTTGTTTAGATGGTTGTACCTTCAACTCCATGTGCCCCTTATGAGGACAAGTAAACCAGTTAATTTTTTTCAGGTGTCATTTATTATTTTTAAGCGGCATTAAAACATACGTGTCCCACCGGATACTCCGTGAGCGGAACCTCCTCTTCTCTGCCTGTGTTCCAGTCAGGATGAAGTAGTTTCCGGGCGTCAGGTTGCCAGCAGTAAACATGGCGGAGGAGCTGCTGGAAGCAGTGGACAGGCTTCAGTCTCGGCTCCACGAGAACCCGGAGCCTCGGAAGGTAACGGCCGAACAGGTGGAAACGGGCGGCTTCGGTGTTTAGCACCGACCGTCTCTCCCCGCGCGGCAGTCGGTGTGTGGAGGCCTAAGCGAAGCCGCGACCGCGACAGTTCCCCCGAAGTCTAAACGGTTTTTAAATGTTGCGTTTACGGGCCTGCAGTTGCTTTCCGACTTATCACAATCTTTGCCTTAAAACTGCTATTTTTTGCCCCTGGACACATCTTGCATAACTCACCTAAGCTATGGTCGTGGTTTCGGAAGTGGAGTTTTAAACAATAAAGTAGCGGTTATAGTTATATATAGAACAATTGAGTGAATTTCCACACTACAAAACGTCAGAAAATTTGTCTGATGTTTTGTAGTGTGGAAATCCACTCAATTGCTATTTAATAGCAAAAACACCCCCGTGTTGTCCCTGTAGCTGCAACTGGTGTTAGTTGTTTTTGTTTGTTTTACTTCAGCACACTACACTCAAATATTTTACTATGTATAACAAATAAACACCCAAATACTAGTCAATGTAGTTTCAAAGCTGTTTACAAATGCACAAAATATAGTTTTCACACTTAACACAGTACATTATGCTTGGGTTAATATTGCAGTAGAAAATGCGCACACTGTCATTATATTTTGTTTATATTGTATATTGTGTATTGTTATTGTAAGATGTAGACAGAGGTGGGGCTTTTAATATTAGCAAATGCTACTCTACTTTCCAAGTTTCCAAATTTATTTGACAAAGTTTTTTTCGATGACCTGTTTCAGGTTTTTATATTATTTCGTCTCAAATATGTGCACTCTAAGCAGACACAAAATGGATAATGGAGAGACAGACTTGTGTTGTTTAAGTTAATTTAGTTTGTGTATGATATGTTATTAAACTGTAACATTTTATCAAATGGTGGGCAAAAGAACATGTTGGCATTGCTTTCTAAAGATCAGCATCAGCTTCGCACATAAACAAATCCCATATCCACTGACCTCCATTATTAAATCAGTGCTTCCCAAAACTTTTTTGAACCTAGTTTGCAATCCCAAAAGATTGCAAACTAACCTGACCCAGTTCACAATCTAAATAGTGACAAGAGCAAAATATAATAAGATTCCTTGACTATTTTATCTGCCATTTATTCTTTTGAGCAGGTAAACTAGCCATTCCTTAAACATATATAAATATATATTTTGTTGGAAAATCAAAATTGGTATATATTTTGTTTGTAAATAAATCACACTTTAAAGCATACACACATAAATCGTTTAATTAAAATTCTGGACAAGTATTTTTACTGTAATAAATTATGTTTTATTACAGTACGTTGTGCTTCTGTTGTGCTGATGTGTGACTTTCTCCTGTGAGTGATAAGTGAAAATGTACAGCTAATTTTACAGATAAGTTTGAATGACTTGGGTCTTTTGACATTTCCGATGGCCCTGAATGCGTCATGTGTGCACGTCATGATCGTTAAGGGGTTTTAACTTGTTATAACGCGTTTGTCAAGATGATGCCGTCTTTTAGAGAACACCCATACATGTCAAGCTCTAACAACACAAACAATAATATGTATCAGATACCGGAAATAACAACATTAAAAACCACAACGTGATTTATTTTTATAGCGGAACTCGGGGCTCGATGTAGCCCTTAGCCGTTTAGCTAACAGTGCGGAAAGTAGTGGCAGTTCCAGCGACAATCGGCCGCCAACGTTACACTGATTTATGTTTACTGACGCGTCACAACCTTTGGTTTTATCACAACACTGAGATTAAATGTGTTAAAACGTTGAGGAATTACGAGTAAGGTTTGAATAAAAGTCTTAAAAGATGTCCGATCTTTTCCTTTGTTTACTTCCTCCGTGCTGAAATACAACAGCGAGAGCTCCTTTTAAAAACAAAGCAGCTCTGCTCATATAGTCACCAAAATTAACACCAGTAGAAATAATAACGCTTAACTCTTGCTGTAACTTAAAAGTCTTCAACTATTTTGACAGTCGATAAACGGTTTGTTTGTTCAATAATTAGAACAAACTCTGATTTGTTAGCTTCTTAAATGTGAATATTTCCTTATTTTTTTGCTCCATATAACAAAGAAATCAACAAAATTAAATAATTTTGGTTTGTGGATAAAACAAGACATTCGAGATCATTATCATTTCCAGGTTTGGTAAACACCAATCAATGTTTCTCAACATTTTGTGACATTATGGACCAAACGTAGTACTTGATTATGAAAATTATCATTAGTTGCACCCCCTAGACTCATCCTTCATTTAATCACGTTTGTGCAAGAAAATATATAAAATATGCAGTAGAAATGCATTATTGTTATTTACATAAGTCGTAATGCCAGTCTTATACATAATTTTCTTTTTTCCTCCCCTGCAGCTACTGAAGACGCTCAAAAGACTTGGGGAGCTTCCTATGACTGTGGATATACTAGTGGTAAGTATTTGTACAAACTCCTGCTGCTTTTGATTAAGGCATTTAAGTGACAGTTTTTTTGTATTAGACACAAACTCCCAGAACTGAAAATGATCACGTGTCCTGTTAGGTGAGATTATTAGGTGGTAATCATCAGAAGAGCCTGAGCAATTCTCTTAATCACATTACTCATCTGAAGCTGCCAGAACTCTCAAACTACAACATGTGCATTTGCCTATAAAATGCAGTTAAGAATGCTTATACATCTTGCCGTGTGTTTGTCTGTGTGCTAATTATTTAGTATTATTTATTATTTTAACGGTTGCCTTTTATCTGTGCGTGTTCTACAAGCTTGCTTTAGTTATGTCCAGAACAGTTGCCAAAAATTGATAATGGAGTATACTTTTGCCAAATCACTGACAAAATGAACTGGAAAGATTGGAAAGCCCTTCAAACAATTCATATTCAAACAAAACCAATCCATGGTGAACTGGGTAGTGTAGTTTTGTCACTCTAGAAGGCAGCAGTAATGCTCAACATGGTATTTTGGGCACCCAAACAGTGGAGCATCATACCTATGGCTGAAAATCGTAATCCTGCACTTGGAGTATGTAAGGTTGCTCCGAGTTAAAAATCCAAGGTCTGGGAGCGTTCCTGAAGAGTGTCCTCGGAAATTCCAAATTCTGACTGCAAATGGAACACAGCATAAACCCCATAGAAGAGCGAGAAAGATGTGAAAAAGTAAAAAGATAATAATGAGTCCTCATGCTGTTGCCTTTGATGTGTGATCCTCCACTGACTTTGAAGTTGTTTGGAAAAGAAATGCAAGAGATACGTCGATAGAAAAGCGTCAGATGGAAAGGACATGCAGCGTGCCATGCACACGATGCTGAGTCAGTTGAAGCCTGATGACTTAGTAACCAAGAAACAGTGGAAGATGATGATGATGATAAAAGTAATAATATTAATGGCAAAAGAAAACAGAATTGGGATTCACTGAGTAAAATTAAATTTGATATCAACCTGTACACCTTTTCTCATGCAGTTTTAACATTAAAATGCTACATTTAAACCTGGATTCTACTGTCAATGTCTCTTATCTTTTTTCTGCCTTGCAGCAAACTGGTGTGGGCAAGACGGTGAACTCTTTCAGGAAACATGACGTAGCTGGAGAGGTGGCAAAAAACCTTGTAGCCAAATGGAAGAAATTGGTTCCCCAGGCTGCAGACAGGTACAAAAAAAAAGCACAAAGACTACCAAAAAACAATATGTCTCAAAAGCCTTTGTTAATCAGAGACGCCTGGAAGATGAAAGTCTTTTTTTGTACATAATTACACATGAATACGCATGTCTGATATATGTTTGCTTTAAAAATGTGTATTTTCTAAAGAAAAAAATAAAGTAGCATATGAGTCACATCTTTTAGTGAAAGTAATAATTCTCAAAAATTTCTTTTGGATGAGCATCATTTTGTTGAAGCATTTTCTCATTTTCTCCCACAGACCCAGCAGCCATGATAGAGAGGCGTCTCGGTCACACTCATACCCTCGAGGTCCATTAGCGAGCAGTGGAGAAGGCCACAGACGCCCCCGGGAGCCCTCACCTGAGGATGAGCCCTCCTACATGGAAGAGGAGGAAGAGGAGAGGGGCTACCCCACCAACTACTCACCCTCACCTCCTCAACAAGAGCAATACAGTCCTCCACTGCGAGGAGGCTATGTGTCAGATGAGTACGAGAGCCCTGAACCTGAACCTGAACCTGAGCCTGAGCCTGAGCCTGAACCAAGTCCTCAACCAAGTCCTCCACCTCCTCCTCGCAAAGAAATCCGCCAAGCCAAACCTCACAGAGAACCCAGCAAGAACCACCACCATGGTGACCGGAACAGGGACAGAGACGAGGAACGACGGCAACGTCACGCTCAGACAAGTAGTGATCGAGGAGGAGGAGGTGGTGAAGGAAAGAAACGTGGTACAGACAGAGAGAGACAGCAAAGTCCGGTACAGAAGCCTGGGAAACACAGCAAGAAGTCCAGCACACACGAGAGCAAGAGGGAAGAGAAGAAGAGAGGAGGAGATGAGGGTGAGTGTTTAAATGCTCTGAAGTTTTTTCATTTTGATTCAACATCATCCTAAATGTTTTTGCCATTACTGGTGTAGACTGTGAAGTACTGAAGCGTGGATGTGTTTCTGAAATTGTCCAGAGGGGCTGTATGTGAGAATGCAAATGTCCACAAGAGGGCGCTCAGGACATTTTCTGGTGCCCTAATCCTACATCTGTCCATCTCAGCAAGAAAAGCTTTGTGTAATACACAGTGAGTGGGTGTCTGGCGTGTGCTCGACCCAGCCTTGTCTGGATGTTCCAGAATTTTTCCTGGTCTTGCCGTGTTGGTCATATATGTACAGCAAACTCCCAGTTATTTTCAATTAGAACTGCTGTTCATGATTTGTGAAAATCAATCCCAGCAATCATCAGTTCCTGAAATACTCAGACCAACAACCACATCAAATTCAAAGTCACTTAAATCACCTTTCTTCCTCATGGTGTTGTTCAGTTTGAACTTCAGCTGGTCATCCTAATCATGTCTATATACTTGAATGCAAGAAGTTGCTGCAATGTGATTGCCTGATTAGATGTCTGCATTGAAAAGCAGTTGAAAAGGTGTACCTGATAAAGTGGACCTTGAGTGTAGAGCGCAAATGTATGAGGTAATGCAAACTAGGATCCTGACCTTACCTCTGTTTTCCCAGTGCGTTCACGAGCACCAAAGTACTCTCTGCCCAAAGAAGAGGAAGAGTACTTTGAGACTCCAACCATGTCCTTTGAGTCCTTCCTCACATACGACGCCCCGATATCTGCCAAGAAGAAGAAGAAACCACCACCACCACCATCATCGTCGCACAGTCGGCCGCCTCACTCGTCGTCCTCCACTGTGTCTTCCCATCACACACGCAGCCCTCCACCCTCTGTGATCCCATCCTCCTCTTCCTCATCCTCCTCTAAAGTGAGCAAAGCGAACGGCGCTCAGAGTAACAAGAGGACACATTCAAGCTCTGGTTCATCAGCTGCTGCACCGACACCGGAAAAACGGAAGAGGGTGAGAACAACAATCGTGCAAATGTTGTGTAAACGTCACAAAGATGTTCAAGTTAATTTCTATTTGTTGCCTTCCTCTGGAATTATTGCAGCTTGAAAGTTAATATAGGTCTGTCTTTTTTAGAAAGTTAAAATATGTTTATTTCTTCTTTAGCTCTGGTTATTTTGTACAATCATGTCGCTGAAATGCTGCATTCAAGGTAGTTCACTGACATGTAGTAAACTTGTAGATTTTGATCGTCACTTGACATCATAATTAGAAGCTCAAGCTTATTCAGCTTCCCACTAAATAGTTTTCACTCTCCTTTAAAAAAAACAATTCCGCTAATTTTGTTCCCTAAATACATAACTCGCAATGTAGTTTGCCTGCTTTTCTTTACAGAGTTAATTGGCAAAGTTGTTTTCAGATACCTTTTTAGCTGATGTTTGTGTTGTTGTTTTGTTGCAGGTGGTGGAAGTCGTTCCGTCTCTGCCTGACATTCCTCTGCCAGCAATTCAACCCAACTACAGACCGCTGCCCTCCATCGACGTCACACCGCTGTCACCGCAGAGGCGTAAAGGTAACACCCACAAGATACATTGTTTTTAAAGGGTTTTGATACAAACATCACCATTTAACAAGGCGGCGGTAGACCAGCAGCTCCCATTGTGTCTCATTTGAGCTAGAAACACTGATTTATGTCTATATTTTATATTTACTGTACAAATACAAATAATGTGTATCATCAAAAGACAAAACAAAAATAAACTTTTGGATGAAAAAATTAAGTTTTAGTGACATAATCACATTTCTGACAACACAAATGCATAAAATGTAATAATTGGCTGATTAATAAATGAAAATTGACCAATGCTGATTATTAAAAATGGGCAAATGTCAGCCCTATTAATCATATACCATGTTTCTTTCAGTTCCTGTCCACAACGACGAGGAGGACGCTGGGTTCACGGGGAAACGGTTCAACTCCAAAATGGTGGTCTACTCCGGTTCGAAGACTGCTTACCTGCCCAAGATGATGACTCTGTACGAGCAGTGCATCCGCGTGCTGCAGAACAACATTGATTGTGAGTTAAGCCTCAAATTAACACCAACAAAGCTGCATAAGAGACAGTGATGATAGACTGATGGGTTTCTTGTCTCTGTGCTCTTTCAGCCATCGCTGAGGTGGGAGGTGTACCATTCGACATCCTAGAACCGGTTCTGGAGCGATGCACGCCAGAGCAGCTATACCGCATCGAGCAGAGCAACCAGGTAGCACACGCACACACAGCCACATGTGAAACAAAAACCTCACTTTAAAAGGAACCCTAAACTCAGACACTCATTTTGAGTAAACATACAAAGTATCGTAAATAATTTGTTATTTATCACAGTTGAAAAGGTCTAGTGTGTAAGAACAGTCGGTGAAATACGTTCGCTGACTAAATATGGCGACAGCTGGCCGCAGTCTGATGCGAAGTGGTGCGAACACACAAACACACGTTTGCTGACTTTATCCGCGTTGACATAATACCACTCTTCCTCCCTCGCCTGCACTCTCGCAGGGACAAGGTGGAGCTAAGGTGGAGCTCTCGAAGTAAACTTACTGGTGGGTTGGTAACATTCGCGGTGAAATGCGCATGCTGCCGTCATAAGCGCAGGGAATTCTACATCGAGTGTTTTATCGCCTATACTTACACTACTTAATACTAACACAAGGGGGACCACAACAACATGACTGAGAATTCTTTTTCCACATTTTGGCGACTGGTAGGCCCTCCAGAGTCCCAAATATAAGTATTGAAATGGTTAAAAAGTTGATTTTGCATAATATGTCCCCTTTAAACAAATGTCAGATTTTTATCTAAATTCAAACATGACAGGGTCCTTGTCTTTTGTAGTGAAGATAATGACTATTTGGTATTTTCCGGAAAGGTTCCTTGTATTTTTTTTTTATCATTTTATTTGTGTATTTCAAGGTCCATCACATTTTGCCCGGACAAAAAGAGTTGTATACTCTGATTTGGTTTCTTTGCATTCTCTGTCCAGTTTCCATGACTTCATCTTTTTTTATTTCCATTACTGACTTTAAAAAAAATGTCTCTGCTCTTCTCTTCATTCAGTGTTTTACGGAAGACTCGGATGACCTTTGGATGCGTCACTGTCAGCGAGACTTCAAGCGTGAGTCTCCTCAGGAATTTGAGTCGTGGAGGGAACTGTATCTGAGGCTGCACGATGAGCGCGAGGAGCGACTGAAGATGCTAACGCAGAACATCTCCTCCGCACACGCCAACAAACCCAAAGGTGGGAGAAGTTTTCACTCATATTCTCCAACATTTTAGGTTCACCTGTCACCTGTGGATGGGATGGTGTTTTTTCATTTAAATGTTTTATTAAAGTCTCTGTATGTCCATGTTTTAGTGTGGGTTTCATGTGTTTCTTCTGGCAGGGCGGCAGGTAAAGATGGCATATGTAAATTCTGCCGCTAAGCCGCCTCGTGACGTTCGCCGCCGACAGGAGAAGTTTGGTACTTCCAGTGGTTTGTCAACAGCCGCCTCCGCTGCAGCTCCCATCAAGTCAGTATAATCTGCACAATCTCATCATGTTGGTCTGTTTTGAAAAAATAACATATCTTGTGATATAGAACAAATATTAAAGATGTACAGAAGATACATGACCATAGATGAAGTAAAGGTGATGTATAGGTAGAACTGTTGGGCAATTGTGGGATTAAATGACTGACAAACAGACAAAGGCCCTTCAGATTTTTTTCTGTTCTTGATTTAGTTCAGGATGTAAAAGTTCACTACACGTATCATTCTTGTGTCTTTCAGAATAAGACCAGTTACTACGGACTTTTCTGGTGAGTCCAGTCACTCGTCTTTGTCCCAACATCACCCTCCCAGCTCGTCCCGCTCTTCTGCACCAGGAGGAGGAGGACACGTCGCTCGAGAAAAGCCACAGGTCAAAAGTAAGGAAGCAATGTGTCATTAATGGACATGAACCACTAACACAAATATTTGTTTAAGTTTTGTTTTTAGGATCTAACAAATGATTGATTTAACATTGTTGTCTCCTCCCTCAGGAATCGCCCCCATGATGGCCAAAACTATCAAAGCATTCAAGAACCGATTCTCCCGCCGATAGTGAAACAGAGACTGAATGTATTTTATGAATTCCATCTGTGTTTTTAATTTAAGTTTAGAAACATTTAACTGGAGACTCCTTCATCCCTACACACACACACACACACACACTCTCCCACCAAACATAACACACATGAACTTTACAGTATTGGTGGAAAGTTATTATTTTTATTTTTTTTTTTATTTGAAGCATTGGCGTCTGTTTGTGGGGCTCTTTGAATAAGTATTTAAATTATGAATGATGGTTAAAGCGTGTGACGTCTAAAAAGGAAATTATTAACTTTTTTTTTACAGGATGCAAAAGGACATAACGATAAGGGTTGTTTTTTTTAAAAAAGGAGCATTTTTTTGGGAAATACACTTGACTTTCTTGCCTGGATTTAGATGAAAGATTTGATACCAATCACTTGTCTGTATGTTGGAAATTAAGCTACTATCAGCTTCTAGCTTATCTTGGACTGAAAATTGGGGGCAAACAATTAGCCTAGCTCTTCCCGGTAATGACATGCTACCGCAATAGGTGGTGATTCGTATTACCAGGATTAACTCTTCAATCACATATTAGCCTTTTTTTCCTCAGTGGCCATTTTGATGCGACACTGGATGAAAAGCCACGTTTTACTGATAACATTAATAATAATGGTTCTGTTCTCTTCATGTAGTTAGAACAGTGAGTCAGCCTAAACCCTGAAACCTGGGAAAGCTAAATGGAACTCAGCCATTGTCCTTTTTGTTAATTATACCTGTGCTTTTCCACTTTTCTTCAAAATGGTTCGATTGGAAAAAAGGCTAGTTGTGTTCATTAATCATTTTAGAGGCACTAATTGGTGCTTTTAAATGCCTGCTTTATACCCATTTCTTTGCCCCATGTTTCCAGTCATTGTACTGAGCTAAGTCAAGTTGATGCTGCTTGTTGCTTTATATTTCCAATAAGCGTGCTAAACTAAGTCGCTGCTGCATATGGCTTCATGTTTCTCGAACAGACAAAATGGGGTCGTCCTTCTCATTTAAATCTTGACAAGACGGTGGAAAAAGCCTAGTCAAACATTCAGTGTGTGAGAAAGTCTCTGGGTTTTAAACTTGCTGGGGCCTTTCTGTCCTCACACAGATCGGCATCTGGGTTAATTGGAGACTCTAAATTGACTGTAGGTGTGAATGTGAGTGTGAATGGTTGTCCCCCAATATTGAAACCATGCGTTGGACTGTTGACCTCTCCTGGACATATCTTACCTTGTACCAATTTCAGCTGGGTTTGACCCCAGTTCTACTGGAATCCTTATAGAACAAAGCAATGTAGAGAATGAATGAATGATGAAAAGTTTACCTTAACAGGAGAGGGGGAAAGAACATTGTTATTTGAGTTTATAGATGAGAGAGACTTTTGTTCTTCTCTATGACCAAATGTAACACTACAATAGGAAAATGTCAAAGCTGTATACGATCTTGTTTTCTCTTAAATTGCATGAATTGCGCACGTCAACGTTGGCTCCATCCTCAAATATCAACGGGCTGGTGAAAGACTGCTTTTTTTAACAACAAACATGCAATCTTCAAACATGTTTTCGGTGCATTTTTAAACGTGTAGGGATAAAATGATATCATCTGTGAGCCACACACACACACACACACAAAGGCATTGTTGACTTATTTTGACCCTCTGTGGCTTCAGAACCTGTTCTCCTGTTGTTAAACGTGTACGTCCCCTTTGTATCTGCTTCACTGTGACACATTTGCTTGAGCCAGGACTGAAGTGAAGGAAAAAAGACAATAAGGAAAGAGGGCAGTCTGTCTTTGGCTTAAGTCTGCAACAATGATTATGACATGTATTTATTTTCAACACTGAGACCTGACACCCTGCCACACAATGGGCCTGAAAGGAAGTAGATTAAAAATTGTAATTTTATTAGATTTTAAAAAATCTTCTGTGGTCGTTTTTATTAAAATTAACATTTTGCCCTTGATCTGTCTCTGTTTCTTTTGAACCACCTGAGCAAATGAATCAAACCCTCAGGGAGAAAACAAGAGAGGCTTTAAACAAAACATTTGCGACAGTTTTGACATTTGGTGGTAGGAGATTCGAGTCAACCGAGTGCTCGTCACGTGCGTTGTGTTTTTGCTCATCAAGCAGGTGAAGTGGCTGTCGACCACAAGGCCTCAGAAGAAGTCTCCAGTGAGTCTGCCTTTATTTTCAAAATAAACCGTTTTTATTTATACTCGGTATCTTTAATAAATGAGGCATGTGCTTTGATGTTTTAACAATAAATAATGTTTAATAAAGGTTTAGAATAATTATGTAATATTAGAAAGGTCCCTAGTGTAAG
The DNA here is from genome assembly GCF_019176455.1 of Solea senegalensis. Taxonomy (NCBI): domain Eukaryota; kingdom Metazoa; phylum Chordata; class Actinopteri; order Pleuronectiformes; family Soleidae; genus Solea; species Solea senegalensis. Next base: position 12,638,440 of record NC_058039.1, on the reverse strand, counting down.
ATGGAACAAATATCAAACAACCGCAAAATGTATAAAAACCAAAGATTAGGTCATGAAATATGAACACCTGCATGGTATATTGCGCATTCATTACATGCAAATAGAAATAGCCTATATAATCCGAGCGTAACTGAATTCAGACTAATTTAGCCTCGTCTTCGTCAAAAACGGATTTTATTTTGAAAGGCTAAACCGGAAAATGATGTAACTTCTGTTCGCTTTTCTGTATCAAGTGAAACTTGCTGAGCTCATTTCACTCTATAAAAACACGTTGTTAGAGCAGTGGTTTGGTTGGTTGTTTTCACTCGCTGTTCAGCTCCACGATGTCCAGGCACGGTCACGGCCATGGCCACAGCTGCGGGTGTGAGGGGACACACGAGCCTGCGGAGAGGGGCGTGGAGTACGGACTGTACCGGAGGATTGACACAGAGAAGGTGCAGTGTTTGAACGAGAGCAGGGACGGAGACGGGAAGCTGGTGTTCAAACCGTGGGATCAGCGGAAGCAGCGGGACAAGGTAACGGCGGTTCAGGGCCTCTCCCCCCGGTCAGGTGTCCCACATGTGTCCGCAGAGGACAAACACAGATGTGGAGAAAGTGAGGGAGGGTCCTTGGCTCTTGCTTGAGTTAGTAGCTGTCGATTATTTTCTCGATTAATTGAATACAAAGTCATAACATGTTGAAAAATGTGCATCGGTGTTTTACCAAACCTGGAAATGATGTTCTCGAATGTAAGCTTGTTTTAATTATTGAAAAGAAAACACCCAAACTGATTAATCATCAAAATGGTTGACGATTAATTTAGTAATTGGTTTATATTGGATACATTTAATAATCGTTGCAGCCTGAGACAAAACGTACAACAAAATTAATAAAGGTAAAGGTAAAAAAGAAAATAATCCGAGCTTATTATGATTGTTACTACCGACCACATTATGGCCACTGTTATAAAGACTCCAATAGGACGTCATCGCTTGATTGCGATGTTTATATAGCTACAAAGTAAAGATGTCTTCATCTGATTACTGTTAATTCCAAGAATGACCTCAAAATTGCTATTTTAGCTTAAGAAATAAGGGGAAAAAGGAAAAAACTGTATATAATGTGAATATATATATATATATATATATATATATATACACACACATAAATATATATAATCATGCTTTTTAAAAATTATTATTATTTATTTTTGCTATTTTAGACTATTGTCAGGTTAATGTAGAATGACTTGTGTCAATATAAATATACTTTACATGGACCTCAATAACCTTAACCTGAAAAAGACAGACAGGTTCACATGAGTTGTCAATAGTTTAGTGATTGAAATCAGAATTTTCAAAATTTTCTAACTGTGTTTGTTTAGCTTACTCTGAATATATCCAAGTTAAGGCAATAATCAGAAATCAGTCTTAATCTGGTTAATGTAGGAAGATTCCTCCCTGCCCTGGTGACGTTGCAGTATGTTTCCATGGACAGTCATACGCCGAGCAGCTTCTCTCATAAACCAGTCAAACCCAGTATGATAATGTTTTATTTTATTGTTCCTGTTAATGTTTTTATAGACACTCTATAATTACTAAGAAAACATTTTTTTTCCCCCTTCCTAGTATGTTGAAAGTGATGCAGATGAAGAGTTGCTGTTCAACATCCCGTAAGTCCTGAGGTTTCCTGACGTCGTAATCGTAATTTTTTTTAATCTGCTGGTAATAAAGCTCTGCACCAACAATGCTGAGATTAACATATTTAGTGTTTGGTAATTTCACACCACGCTGACTGATTTCATTTTTGGTTTTCACACTGTTGTTGTTGTCCCGGTCCCATTTTTCTCTTTGCTTTTGTTTTACTCCGGATTCACTGTATGTTGCGTCTCTTTCAGTTTTACAGGCAACGTGAAGCTGAAGGGCATCATAATCTCTGGGGAAGATGACGAATCTCATCCAGCTGAGATTCGGCTGTGAGTTTCTGTGTCTGATCTGGTGTCAGGGAAATCACACACACGATAAACTCCTTAGACCCAGAGTCTTTAAAATTAAATGAATCGTGTTCATTTGTAATAATAACTTTGACATTTTAGTGTTAGTGTACCTGGTGATCACAAGGCTTTAAAAGAGCATAATTATTATTATTTTTTTACTGTAGGTACAAGAACATCCCTCAGATGTCGTTTGATGACACCGGCAGAGAACCTGAACAAGCCTTCAGACTCAACAGAGACCCCACAGCTGAGCTGGAGTATCCCACAAAGTGAGACACAAAATTTTATTTTATTTCAGCAAAGTCTCTCCAGGTTGAAATAAAACCCCTGTTTTGGCTGCTTGACTCATACTGCCTCATACCCTCCAACCAACAAAGCCTGTGTAAACTGTCATGCTGTTGATTGTTAGCCTTTAATTGTGGTTACGGCAAATGACAAAAAGTTATTACATCCAGGAGGAAGCAGCTACTACCAAAATGAACAAGCATACACATATGAGTTAATGCCAGCACTTATGAGTCAACTAACTGAAACCATTTTATTAACAACAAGAAGTTCTGCTTTGTTAACTCTTATTTAACTGTAACCACTAATAACTACTTACATTAGGTGAGTGGATGGAGCTCCCTGGAGCAGAGTGGGTAAAGTGGAGCTCCAGGGAGACTAAGGGGTGTAAGGGACACTGGTGTCCAGACAGGGGTTGCCCTGGTTCAGACAGGACTGGACAGAGCCCCCTGGGCATTGTGGAGCTCCAGGAAGGGAAGCATGATAAACTTGTAACGTGTAATATGAAAAGTAAAAGTAGTGATTAATTTGTCATATTTTCCAGCTCCAAAATATTTATTCTCACATTAATTTAATCCTCCTCAGTTGAATGAATGTGGAGGCTTTTTAACTGATACTGAAAAGAAAAGTGTTGACAAAACAATTGAAGCCGATCACCTGTTTCTCTTTCCATTAGTGATCACTGCTTGTGTTTCTGTTCACTCATGTTACTATCGTTCCTTATAGCCCATGTTAACCTCCTCCTCTAAAGCTTCACCACCTCCTCTTACCCCCCCTCCCTGCTCCCCATGAACTCTCTTTGTATTTTTCAGGCGTTCTCAACGTTGCATTAAAGAGCATCTTGTTGTGTCCGGATTTTTTTCTTTTCAGGATTGCTCGTTTTACCAGCGTCCATCATCTGTCCATCCACGTCTCTAAAAACTTTGGAGCAGAGAACACCAAGATCTACTACATTGGTCTGAGGGGCGAATTCTCAGAGGTCAGTCTGACATTCAGTGCTCCACATTGTGTATATTCTTTCAGTCATGAATATTTTTCATGCTCTTCTACAAGCAGGACTTCACTGGCTTGACCTCAAATAACTTCCCAGGAATATTTACTTTGTATTTCTGTACTGTGTCATTTGTTGGTTTGGCTGCTTTAGTAGTCTGTAAGGATTGATCACATCTGAGGGGATTGTTGTTCACATGCGGCATTGGGAAGTGTGTCAGACGCATCGTTGTAGGTTACGTTTACTTTAACCCCATCCTGTTATCGCAGACAGATATCGAAAGTGAAAGTTATCTTACAAAAAATGGGCAGAAGCACTCACTCATTGAACATTTTTTTGACAATTCTACATCCATACAATAAATATAAATCCAGTATATTTTAACTTTGGTAAAATATTGAACATTGTAAGATTCACTGTGTTAACATTTGCTGAAAATTACATAACTTTTACAAAACCTTGAAATGATGATGTTCTCGAATGTCTTGTTTTTTCCTCAAACTAAACTATTCATTTTTAACAATTATGTGTTATTTGGAGTAAAGAAACCAGGCAATATTCACATTTAATAAGCTTAAAAATATGTAAGCTTGTTTTAATTATTGAAAAGAAAACACCCAAACTGGTTAATCATCAAAATGGTTGACGATTAATTTAGTAATTGATTCATATTGGATAAATTGAATAATCGTTGCAGCCTGAAACAAAACTTACAAAAAAATTAGTAAAAGTAAAGGTAAAAAAGAAAATAATCAAAGCTTATCATGATTATTACTACCGACCACATTATGGCCACTGTTATGAAGACTCCAAGAGGACGTCATCGCTTGATTGCGATGTTTATATTGCTACAAAGTAAAGATGTCTTAGTCTGATTACTGTAAATTCCAAGAATGACCTCAAAATTGCTATTTTAGCTTAAGAAGTAAGGGGAAAGAAAGGGGGGAAAAAACTGTATATAATGTGAATATATACAGTTATATATATACATAAAAAACTTTAAAGCACTAAATCATAAAGGTAAACAAACGGTAGGACAACAAGACATTTGCTGTCGTAAGAGTATTCAGGCAGTAGCAGCACTTAAAAGCATGTAACACAAGTTGGCCTGTCCTTTTCTTTATACTTTCAAGGCTCATAGACATGAAGTAACGATCTGTAACTACGAGGCGGCGGCAAACCCTGCCGATCACAAAGTGGACAACATCATCCCGGAGTCTAACTTCATTTCCTGAAAGCTTTGCTGAGCAGTGAGGAGGAAGAGGTGGTGGAGGGGGAGGAGGAGGGGCTTAAATGTCTGTTGATTGTGATTGACACAAGTCAAACCATCAAAGATGAGTTCAATGCTGTGCACTGGCAGGTTGGTGAAGATTAAACAGGTAGAAAGCGTCGAAGGACTGAAGACACTGAGCACCAGAGAGTTCCACATGTGACTGGAAGATGATGAGCCAAGATGTTCTGCTCTGTTTTCTGTGACATTAAAGATTGAAGCAAAAAGCTTATTAATAATAAATGCATGATAATGTTTGACACACAGATAAAGTCTGTAATCATTGAAACCCATTTATGCTCCTTCATCACTTCAATAATGTGATGGCTACTCTTAAATAAAACCGAGGAATGGAAATTAAACCCAACGATGTCAGTTTTTGATTTCTTTTGTCATGTTTACACTTTAGATTCATAATCAACTTCATGAAAGGAAAAAATCCCATTCATATGCAGACAAAAAACTACTGTGATCAGTAGCTTCTCTGGATACATACATTTTGAATATCTATATGGGCCATTCTACCGAATTCGTGCAAAGTCCAGAGTTGGAAACACATTTTCAAAAGTTGTTTTTTTCCAAAAACCTTGTCCATACATATATTGTACCATATTTCAATGGTACATATCTAGTAAAGGCGCAGTCAAATTTCATATATTAATGTCTGCCTGTTCTTGAAACGTTTTTCAACTCCTGAAATGTGTCACTACCGTAACACAGCAACACACTGCAATAAAAACCATTATATTAATCTGTTAATATTGTGTGTCCATACACCCTCTAAAGAATAATTTTAGTAATTTATTATGAAGGGTTTTACAACTAAATCACTTAAAATTATTTTTTAAACAATATTTCAAAGTTTATTTTCTAAGACTCATCAAAATTGAAATGCAATCTTTTTTGTAAAATGAATTACCCTGATCATAGAGATCTCAGAGTTCATTAGTTATTACATTGAATGTACATTTAACCAATAGTTATCATAAAATGTTATTTAATGACTCAATCCTTATTTTATTTTACAAAACATTCAGTGTTACGGTAGTGACCGCACTGTTACGGTAGTGACTGCACTGTTTTGCTCATGACCACAGTATTTTGTTTGCAAGGTTGTATTATATCCCCTCAACCTTATTGCTTAATATTAACTCATAACCTGCCTTTTAATGTGAATTTTACAAACACAAATGTTATGTCTCTGATATGTGAACTTTAGAAGTGGGTTGTCTGCAGTCGTGTTGATGACTGCCTGTGGGAGCTGCCTAGTGTTTCTCTGAGCATAGAAACAAGATTGTATTTTCTGAGCAACCTGCTTGTCAGTGCGCTCTTTTCTTCTTCTTCTTCTTCTTCTTCTTCTTCTTCTTCTTCTTCTTGGAGACGCTTTTTCTGTTCTTGTTCTTAACAGCGGTTTCAATGTCTTTCTGAGTCCAAGGCCTATAAACCAGTATAGGTTCACCATCCGGTCCCGCCACCTCCATCATTGGAAGTTGGACATGAATGACATGTAATGGCGGATGCTTGTTGAGGTGCTGGGATGGGGCCGGGCAGACGACGTCGGGCGGACGGGCGTCCAGGTCGGGATCCAGTGTTTGAGCAGTCAGCAGTGAAAGCTGGGGATAAAGAAAAGAAGAGACAGGCTGCGAGTGTGTGTTCTCAAACAGTGCATCATTCTTATCAGGCAATGCATTTGCAACCTCTTTTTCTTTATCTGTTTTTCCCTTTTCCTCCTTTTCTTTTTGACATTTTCTCTATTTGCTAATTCTCTCATTTCCCTTGTTTCAGCTTCGGTTTTCCACATACTGAGTATCTTTCTATGTTTTTTGTTTAATACACCGCGTTCCAAATGATTATGCCAGTGATATTTTTCTCTAATGTTTCTAAATAGTCGATGCAAATGACAGTCAGCATGATTTTCAAGTCATTAACCGTCAGAGTATAATTTGAATGTCATTGAACGAACCTTCCAATGATCAAAAATAAAAAACTTCAAATGCACTGTTCCAAATTATGATGCACAACAGAGTTTCAAAACATTTTCTAGGTTGTAAAGAACTGAAAATGGTCATTTGTTGAATTTGCAGCATTAGGAGGTCATATTTATTGAAATCAAAAGCTATTTCAATGAAAAACCTCTCAACGGGTCAAGTTCCATGTTAACATAGGACCCCTTATTTGACAGCAGCTTCACGATTCTCGCATCCATTGAACGTATGAGTTTTTGGAGAGTTTCTGCTTGAATTTCTTTGCAGAATGTCAGTATAGCCTCCCAGAGCTGCTGTTTGGATGTGAACTGCCTCCCACCCTCATAGATCTTTTGCTTGAGGATGCTCCAGAAGTTCTCCATAGGGTTGAGGTCAGGGGAGGACGGGGGCCACACCATGAGTGTCTCTCCTTTTATGCCCATAGCAGCCAATGATGCAGAGGTATTCCTTGTAGCATGACATGGTGCATTGTCATGCATGTAGATGTTGTTGTTACGGAAAGCACGGTTCTTCTTTTTGTACCATGGAAGAAAGTGCTCAGTCAGAAACTCCACATACTTTTCAGAGGTCATTTTCTCACCTTCGGGGACCCTAAAGGGGCCGACCAGCTCTCTCCTCATGACTCCACGCCGTCCACCAACCGTCCACTACTCCGTCCATCTGGACCATCCAGGGTTGCACGGCACTCATCGGTGAACAAGACTGTTTGAAAATGAGTCTTCATGTATTTCTGGGCCCACTGCAGCCGTTTCTGCTTGTGAGCATTGTTTAGGGGTGGCCGAATAGAAGGTTTACGCATAACTGCAAGCCTCTGGAGGATCCTAGGACTCCAGAGGCACCAGCAGCTTCAAATACCTGTTTGCTGCTTTGTAAGGGCATTTTAGAAGCTGCTCTCTTAATCCCATGTATTTGTCTGGCAGAAACCTTCCTCATTGTGCCTTTATCTGCACGAACCCGCGTGTGCTCCGAATCAGCCACAAATCTCTTCACAGTACGATGATCGCGATTAAGTTTTCGTGAAATATCTGAGGTTTTCATACCTTGTCCAAGGCATTCAACTATTTCATGCTTTTCAGCAGCAGAGAGATCCTTTTTCTGTCCCATATTGCTTGAAAATGGCGCTCGGCTTAATAATGTGGAACGTCCTTCTGGAGTAGTTTTTCCTTGAATTGGGCTCACCTGGCAAACTGATCATCACAGGTGTCTGACATTGATTTCAGTGATCCAAAGAGCCCTGAGACACAACACCATCCATGAGTTTAATTGAAAAACTAAACATTTCATCTTTAGGACACTTAAATACAATTTGCATCATCTACCACTGGCCCCTCAGGCTCGGACACTTCAGGCTTCTTACTTTGTCTGTTTCCCATTTTCCTGAGCTGGCAGTGTGCACACTTTTACCATATACCACACAGACGTCTCCGTGCTGGCACTCCTTTCGTTCAGTACAAAGGCTTCAAACTATCTCTGCTGAATTATATATTCAGCTTCTGTTCTCCTTTTGTTTTAGTACAAAGGAAACTAAACTAAACTTCTAGACAGTGCTCCTAGATCGAAATCTCTAGACAGGACTTCCAGACTTCAAGTCGTCAAATCTTGGAATACTCTGGGAACCAGAAAATCAAGTTGTTTTAATGACTAAAATCAAGTGATTTTCAATGTATTTTATTTACTTTTAATTTCATTTATACTTAAAAACGATTTTTAGAATGAAATTTCTCACACCTAAGGGTCGTCTGTGCTGCTGGTGAGAACGACCTCGGGTCTCACGGTCCGACAGGTCTAACAATCAGCTTTGTGTGGGAATAACTAAGCTTGCTAGGTGTTTAGACTAAGGGTGTCAATATGCTAGGGAGAGAGATATCTTGGAAGAGCTACAAGTGTGTAGGTCAAAGGTGAATGGCCTAGTATGAAGCTACAGGAACGTGTGTGTGATCAAAGATGTAAAGAGATGGAAAATGTTATTTTCCATAACAGCTGCAGAGATGGTATGGTTCCTGTATCCTGTTCATCCCGAGAGAAAAGCTGACTCTCTTCCCTCAGTCGCTGCCATTTGTGTCTCCAAGTGTTGGATGCTGTCTGTGATGAGCTGATAAACGTCTTTTTGCTGCTCACTCTGCTTTTGACCTGAAACAGATGGAGGTGGGAGCGATGTCACAGCACTAGCGGACACTTCAACTTGTTCTGACCTGTCTGTGTGAGCCTCTTCTGTGTCCGACGTCCCCTGGACAGGTGACCACTTTGTCCACACCTGAAGCAGTCAGTGGTCACACTGCTCCCCTCTGTTTCTGTCTTGACAGTCTTTGCAGCTCCCTTTATTTCAGCTATTTCACACTTCAGCTGCTTAATGACATCTAGGAGCTCCGATTCTTTATGGGTCACTGTTGATGGTGTTTTTACTGTTTTCATCTTCGTCCACGTGGAGGACGATTGTTCTCGTCCACCAACTGCACCAATTGCTGCCTCTTGAACTGGTCGTGTCTCTGCTCTTATCTCCCTCACTTTGAGTTCTCTGCTGCTCTTCCCAAATTTTTGTTGCCTTTCAGCCTCAAAGCTCACAAAAAAGAATAAACTAAAAAGTTCATATGTAAAAATAAACAGCAGTTGTAGGTTTTTCTTCCTATTATCAGTGTTTATAGATAAAAACTGTCCTGTGCTTCCATTAAATCAAGACCAAGGTATTGCCTTGTTTTCTTTTTTTGATACCAGTGAGTCTTTGGTACTTTGACGTTTCTCACACAACAGGCTCGTGATCAGGTGTTGGTGATAAATGGCTTAATAAAGTGAAAGGTGGACCAAAACAAATGATAGTTTTTATTTGGCTGATACTGACTTCTAATTATACAGTCGAGTGTCTGACTGGGATGCACAAATATAATTACATTAACCTCCCAAATAGAATAGAATAGAATAAGTCTTGACTGTTTTCTTTGGCTCACCAGCACAGTAAACAGACGACAGTAAGGTAAAAACATTGTCATGCATAAAAAACATACAATAGACACAATAAAAACAAAGATAAGATACAGTGTAAATAGGAACAAAAGCAGAGGTAAAATAAGATCTAATAAGATAAATAAAGCACAACGGTAAAGCAGTTCAGGTCATAATGTGAATTGATCACTTTGTCAAGTTCAAGATGAAAAGATTTTTTTAAAGGACCTTTGGCCAGAGGAACTCTGTAGCGCCTCCCAGACTTCAGAAGCTCAAACTGACAGGACAGAGGGTGAGAGCTATCTGCCAGGATTCTTCTTTGTTTGCTCCTTGTCCTTTCAGTCTAAGTGTTGGTATGTTCTGGGGTTTTGCCACAATTTTACCAGCCATTTTTACAATTCTATTTAGCTTGACCTTACACTTAACACTCTCAATATGTGCAGTAGACACAAGCTCTAAAATGTCCAAGGCAGCTTAATCTTCTAAGCAGACGGAGTCGCTGTGAGCATTTCTTGAAGATAAAATCTGTGTTTTCAGAGAAGCTAAAATGACTGTCAAGGCCTGTGCCTAGATATTCAAAGGTTTCCACAGTTTCAACAAGCTGGCCATCAAGTGAAAGTGGCTCTATCGTCAGTTCTTGCTTTACGTGACCGACTAGCTCCTTTGTTTTTGACACGTTGATTTCAAGCTGGCTGTCAAGACACCACGCTTCCAGGGCCTTAATGTGGGCAAGGTAAAAGGCCTCACCAGAGGGGTCAGATTTCTGTAGCCGGCCGACTAAGGCCATGTCGTCGGCGTACTTAATCAATTTAAAACGTTTATCATGAAGTGCAAGCTCATTTGTGAAAAGTGAAAAGAGCAAAGGTGAAAGAACGCTACCCTGTGGGCAGCCAGTGCTTATGATGAGTTCTCCTGACAGAATAGCGTTAGTACAAGAGAGAAAGTCTCTGATCCAGAGCATCAAGCCTTTTTTTCAAGATTCAAAAATCTGCCAGCCTTTTCAGAAGAGTGTGTCATTTCTTAGAGTTAAAAGCTGCACTCAAGTCTACAAATAAAAACTCTAGCGTATGCTTTGAGATCACATCTAGCAAGGTCAGCACAGCATCATCAGTACCTCTTTCCCTCTTGTAGGCAAACTGTAGGGGGTCTAGTTCACCAACCACTGTGGTGGTCAAAAGATCAACCACAACTCTCTCCATAGTTTTGCCTAATATGGAGGTTATGGCGATGGGCCCAAAATCTTCAGGTTTACTTGCCCCTAGCTTTTTTGGTATAGGCCTTATAATGGATCGTTTCCACGATCTGGGCGCGCCTGTAACAAGGAGGGAATTGAACAGTTTTGAGAGGACTCCTTTCAGTTGAGGAGCACAGTCCTTAAGTAGACGGGCCTTCAGTGGCCTTGTTTGGCTTCAGCTGAAAAAGACTTTGAGCCACAGCATCCACAGTGATGGCTGTGGGTGCTCCTGTAGGGAGATTTTTACACATCTCATCACATTCCTGTTTGTCATCCACTTTATCAAATCTACAGAAAAAGTGCTTTAACTCGTCAACAAAACACTGATTGATGCTTGGAGGAGTATCACATTTCTTATTGGTTTTACCCATTAGTGTATTTAGACCCTCCCAGGCTTGTTTTATGTTGCCACCAAAATATTTACTTTCTACTTTGTTCTTGTACTCAGTTTTTGCCTTGGATATATTCCCTCTAAGCTGTCTCTTTTGTCCCTGCATTAATTGCAGATCACCAGAACAGAAAGCAGCCTTCTTTTCATTAAGACAGTATCATCGAAGCAATCTCTTAGTTGCTCTTTACTTTTGTCAGACCACACCTGTATTTGCTTCTGAACAATTTTCATTCTTTTGACCACAGCCTTGTGTTTAGGCAAAAGATGAATTACATTGTGGTCAGATTTTCCAAGAGGCGGTCTACATACCGCTTTATAAGCCTCGGGGACGTTGCCATAGCGACGATCAAGCGTCCAATTTAAACGTGGAGGACAGTCGACATGTTGCTGTCGTGTGGCTACTTCAGGTGACTGAGTTGCACATGAAACAGCTCGTTTGGGGTTCGGACCCCGGGACCCATTTTGGGATACGCCCCTATTACACTCAATGAACATGAGATCGTAGCCAGCCTGTCTAGTATCAAGCCCAACTCGGCCCCGGGGCCCGATGGCCTGAGAGGTAGAGTTTTAAACGAAAATGTTCATGAACTTAAAGGTATTGTGTTGGAGTTATTCCAGTATTTGCTCAATTCTCTAACAACTTCCCAAATGATGGAAAATGTCTTATATCAGGCCTGTCCCCAAAAAGCCTGGAGCTACCCAATTAAAAGATTTCAGGCCCATTGCTCTTACTTCTATCTTGGGAAAATGTTTTGAGAGAGTTATAAGCAGACAAATGACAGCGTCGGTCTCTAACAGCTTCGATCATCTCCAGTTTGCTTAGAAATGTCAGAGGGGAACTGATGACGCCACTGTCAGTATGTTCCACACCCTGTCAAAGCACCTTCAAGTCCCCTCCCATCTTGCTAGGGCCCTGTTTATCGATTTCACTTCTGCTTTTAACAGCATGCAGATTCACATCCTGCTGCAGAGACTTAGTGATATAGGAGTAAACGGTGGTATCATCCACCTTGTTAGGGACTTCCTCTCTGACCGCCCTCAACAGGTTCTGGTCAATAACACTCGGTCCGACATCATTGTGCTTAACACTGGGGCCCCCGCAGGGGACTATTTTATCCCCATCACACGTTTCTCGATATACACAAACGAATTCCAATTAGATCTGGAAAAGTTTGGTTTGTTGAAGTATGCGGATGATATGGCCCTGGTTGCCTTATTGGAGAAGGGGGACATAGTGGGAGAGGACGTATACAGAGCACATGTGTCATCTCTCCTGAAGTGGTGCCATGAAAGCTTCTTAGAGATCAATGTAACAAAAACACAGGAACTTGTCTTTCATGAAAAGGACCCTGTGCAGCCCCCTTATAATTAAGGGACAAAATGTAGAGGTAGTAAACCAGTTCAAATAATTAGGTACATATATTGATTGCAACCTAAATTTCAGTGAAAACACTGACTACATTCTTTAAACCTGTAATCAGCGTCTCCACTTACTACGCAAGCTCAACTCCTTTAGAGTGAGCAAGCATATTATGGAAACAGTTTAGAAGAACCTGATGGAGGGCATCTTAACTTTGAACATGGCAACGTGGTACGCTAATCTAAACATAAAAGGAAGAAGCAAGCTGCAGAGAATAGGAAATATAGCCTAAAAAATCATAGGTATGAGACGGAAACAATTAAGTTGTGTGTATGAGGAAGTGCTGAGGAAAAAAGCTGTCAAAATAGCAAACGATCCCTCTCATCCACTTAATAGGGAGTTTGAACTTCTTCCCTTTGGTAGACGTTGTAAAGTACTAAGGGCAAATCGTAATATCTTTAAAAATCCCTTCATCCCCAATGCCATTGGAGCACTGAACACCATGTCCCGTTGATGCCTTTTTAATGTAACTGCCACTGCTGTCCTGCTTTTTGCCCTGAAGATGTTTGAGTGTAAGTGTTGTTGTTGGCGTCCTGCTTGTTGTTTGTATGAGACCAAAAGACACATGTCCACATTGTGGACAATCAATGAAACAAACAAACAAACAAACTATAGCTCCTCTATCTACGGCTTCATGTATTGCTCTGATCAGCGTGTGCTTTTTGCTCTGTTTTCCAGTGGAAATCTTAGCTTGCAAACACACCTCTTGTAGCTGCTCACATTTGAACTGCACCAGGATCTCATTCAGTTGATCTTGCAGTCGCTCCAGCTCCATAGTTGCGTTTGGTCTGCGATCTCACACTGCTTCTCCGTAGCACCGCTGATCCCACTTCTGACACCAAATGTTGTTGCACACTTCAATAAAGACGCACATTCTTTACTGGACAGTCTGAAAATACACATGGCAATACGCATTGTTACGCTTCTGTCCAGCGGGATGCAGGTTACACACTGTGTGCGTCGGCTGTGTTTACCCTTGACACAGTTGCTCATTTGAGGGGACACTCCCTCTTGTGGCGTAAAGGCGCCACTACACCCCTGTATTGCCTGATTGCACAAACGAGAGCACAGTGATTCTTTTAGATCAAACTATTTCCTGACATGTTCATTAGGATTTATGCGTACACGATTTACAATAACGTGTACAAAATGAAGGGGAAATTCACTGACCACTCATCTGAGTTCAAGTTTGATATTAGGTGTAAATGAGTTGCTACTTCTTGTCCTGATTTAGATTCTAATATAGAAAGTTTGGGAAACAAGCAAATGAAGAGTTTCCTGTGAATGTAGAACTAAAATGACACAGAAATAACATAATTAATTTCCTTCTTTCCAAAGCTACAAGGAGCCACTGCAGAGGAGCAGCAGAGTTCACAGAGCCTGCTCTAAGAGTGTGAAATGAGGAAAAACTAAACAGAGACAGTATATATTTGGAAAATTAGGGGATTTATTGAATATTGAAAAGCAAGATACAAGTAAAAAAAGGAAAGCAATAACAGAGCAACTTATTTTAACATTAATTAATTTACCAAAACACATACAAATACTAATTCAATTTAAAAAACCCACACCTTTTGTAATAACTCATTTGATTAAAATACAATCAACAGACCAAAACATATATTAGGATATTATAACTGCAATAAACATGATATTGATAATTATCAAAAATATAATATTTATTTTTTAACATTTAAAGTTTCGAAAGATATATACAAGCCAAATATTTAAGTGGAAAATCAGATGAGCACTGATGCTTTTTGTTTAATGTGTGTTTGTGTCTTGGATCTACAGCCGATACATCACTGAATATGTGATTATTATTATTAACATGTGGCATCGTGTATATAGTGAAGAAAGAGATTTTCTGCAAATGGAACTAACAGTGAGTTTAGAGATGCAACACAAACCAGGTGGAAATGTGTCCAATCATTTTCTATCTTGTTGAGTAAAGAGGCAAAACATTGTGCCACAAATAAAAGCACAATGACACCTGCAGCTAATCTACAGTCTCTATACCACGTTGTAAATGTGTGATTGAACGACGCTGATGGACTTACACTGTTGTCCCCAGTGATTTTACACAACCAGAGAATGAAAAGAAAGTCTATATAGTCAGAGTTGTGTTATTTCTCATGGTTTCCATGACGATACCCAACACCAGGAATATGAAGGTGGAACTATGTGTGGATTTGTTTTGGACGATCACACAAAGATTTCAAGAATGTGTTTGTGTGCAAACAGAGTTGTGATGCTTTCATTGTTGTCAACATTGTGTTTGACTTGAGAAAAACTCCTGATTTGATTGACAGATTGAATGCCAACATTTCACCAGATTCCTTTGTATTTACTGTGAAATAAGTGTTGACAATGATGAAGATTTGTCATTGATAATTTAAAATGATCAATCAGTAGTTTTCTGATTAATCAGTAATTTCTGATTAGACTGAGAATCAATATTTCCCTTTGGTGACATCACTCCTTGTTCCAGTGGATGAGATGATTCTGTGAACCTACAGAAAGAAAACAACATTAAACTAGGACTGCACACAGTCATGACAGGGCCCTCGCACCAGAATGCAAGCGTCCCCACACAAGTCAGGGAGTGCAGCAGTTCCCTGAACTCACTTTTGAATCTGTGAAACCTTTCGACACGTTTTCGCCCTTAATGTGTGTAAGTCATTTATGTAGGGTGCAAATGGCCAAAATGGACGCAAAAATTCAAAATGGCTGACTTCCTGTTCGTCTTGGTCTATAACATCTTCCCACCAACTTTCAGGAAATTCGGTGAAACTCAATTTTGCCTCTGTTTTCACCTCAGGGGGCGCTATAGAGCCCTTGAGCAACACACAGGTTTGGGACCTATGCCAATATCGTTAGTTATAGTTTCTGAGTTTTTATGCACGTTAACCACAGCAAAGACACGTATATAATAATAACTAGGACTGCACGCACTCACACCAGATGGTTTCCACGCACTCGTGCTAGGAGCCATCCTGGCCCCTGCCATTCGTGGCTTGGGCCCTAATTACAAAAAATATTTGAGTACACATTGTTTTTTAGACCTAAAACTGCAATGGTTCAGTTCTTACTTTCACTAAACGTCATTGATTTGCTTTAATTTCAGTTCCTCTTCATTTTAAGTAACTGGTCAGTTAGAGCTGGGTATTATGACCCAAATGTTTATGGTGACAAAAATGTTCATGTCACTTTAAGAAAGCCGTTCATTTGATCTTCTTTATGGACAGAAAACTCCTTGTAGTGTTTCATAAATCTGAGGTGAAACATTTCAAGTTATTTTTCTTCAGTGATTTTGTTTTACTTACAAAGGAACGGTGATGTATTTGTCATTTATTCTCTCTCAGTGTTCAGCTGCTGCTTCTCAGTGCTGCTCGCAGCTGTGGGGTCAGAAACACATTGTTAACAAAGATCACACTTTTCTTTTCTTTCCTTCTTTTTTCAAGTCTTTGCATGAAAAGCAAAGCTCTCATATGTCTGTATGAACACATATAAACCTGGACATGTTCTGTAAACATGTAGAATAACAGCTGTGTCAATACCACGTCCATTTCAACCTAAGTTAGAATTCTAAATTCTAAATATGAATCATGGAAATACAAATCTTTACTTACGAGATGGGGCGGATTTGGCTGAAAAAGGAAAGAAAATGAAAATCATTCCAAACATCATGTTGTCACCAGTGATTTGTTTCTCTTCAACTCACACAAAGTGAAACAGAAATCACTTCCAGCTTCAGTTTCCACATTAGAAATCATTTCTTTTTCTAAACCTGCTCCATGACATCATCACGCTGTAGTGATGATGTCATGGTGACACTGACGTCTATTTAAATTGGAATCAAAGCAGAAATCTGTTGAGTGTGAAAACATTCCTATTTCATCAGTCACAATGTACAAACATTACATTAGAAATGTCATTTTCAATTGTTTCCTTCATGTTTGACTGAAAAAAGTCACTTGAAGTTTCTACGTTTCTATGCAAATGAAACGCATACATGTAAATATTTGGCCTAAATGTTTGTGTGAGTGTCTCTGTCAGAAGTGAACCTTTGAAAAAACAAAAATCAACCTGGTCTGAAGAAATAAATGGAGCAAAAGTGGTTTAGTATCATTGGATTGTTGATGTTGATGATACAGGTTTACAAATATGATCCATGTGTGAAGAAATCTCACCTTTGTGACTTTAAAGCATCAACTCAAAGTGTGAAATAAAACAAGTGACAACACTGTCAGTGTGCGTGTGTGTGTGTGTGTGTGTGTGTTGCTCTCACCACTGAATCTTCTGTACAAGAAGAAAGCAGCGGCAGCGAAGATGATGACGATAAGAACAACCACTGCAACGATGATGATGATGGTCGTGTCCATGGGCTTCACTGTTCAGCAAAAACACAAAAAACAAACAGTCACAACCTGTGCACATGAAGCAGCTGACACACACACACACACACACACAATATATGTAGTTCAATCTTTTACTGTATCATTGATTAACATATATATATATATGTTTTACATGTTTACACTTCACATCATATTTTAAATGCACGTAGGATTAAATTTGGCATAAATAACCTTTTTATTTGATGATATTTATTATTTATTTGTGGTTATTTATGAGGAAATCAAATCATTTTGACTCATAATGACATTATTTCCAAATATGTATATAAGCAAATATATCTACATTCAAATCCTAATATTGTGTCCAAATGTCATTTTAACTGTGAACATATCTGACCGATCAATTTGACCTTTATTGATTTATGCACATGTGAATCTACTCATCATTAGTGACATGAATAAAAAACTGTCTCTAGTGGTCACATGGTGTAATTATTCATCACGACAAAAGAAAGAATGTCCATTTTATCTGTGGATCACTGAAGAACTGAACTTTTGACCATGATTTAAGCTGGAGACTTTCAACTTTATCAAAGGTTTTATAAAATAAAACCATAACATGGAGACAAGTAGTGAAAGAAAACTTTTCTTTGATGGATTTGTCACATGATGATGTCATGATGCAGCACAAGCATGGACTGAATACACACCTACAATGAAAGTGTTCATGAATCTATGAAAAGCAACAAGCAAGACCTGCAGAACTATTACAGTGAATTAAAGGAGTGTTTAGGAGTTTTACCCCTGTTTTGGTCCAGTACTTTGACAACGTCCTCGTTCACACCAGAGAGCTGGAACACGCAGTCATACTTCCTCCAGTCCTCAGGTGGGATTGATGACACTCGCAGGTCAGTGCTCATCTGGAAGGTTCCGTCATGGTTGGGCAGAGTCTCTCCGTGGTCCACGTCCTCATGAAGCTCCTCTCCTTCTTTCCTCCAGAACAACAAGGCTTTGTTTGGGTAGAAACCTGTAGCGTGGCAGGTCACTGGAGAGGAGGGAGACTTCTGGAGGAGAGACACTGAGGGAAGCTCTGGAGAAGGAAAACAAACGTTGACACTTTATTATAACTCACATTCCTGTTTGCTGTCATTGATCCTGCATTCGTTTCTGAGTCTGGCTGTAAATTGAGGTTTTCACACATCTGAGGACTGGACTTTTTCAGTCTGGACCTTTTTTCTGATGAGATCAGACTGACTAACTCACTATCTTTAAATACTTCTTTCTTTTAAAAACAACTTATTGTTACAAGTTTCTTTCTTTCTTTCACTGATTGACTTCATTTCACATCATTTGTTGTCTTCATGTTGTAAACCTTTTTAAATGGTTTCTATTTTGATGATAGATGAACACTTTGAATTCATTTATTGATCTTAAACTGGAACATGGATGTTGCAGCAGTGCAAAATTATATTATTTTATGATTTACTTTGTTTTTTATAATGTAATATATTTATTGTGTTTTGTCAGATAAAATATAAAATGTGTAATTTTTTCACATATATTCAATTTCAATTGAATAGATGTGTTTTCTTTTTTATTAATATTAATCTAATACTAAGATTTATTGTCACAATATCTGCAGCATAAGCTATAGTTAAAATATGGCTGCAATGATGAATTGTTTATTATTTGATTACTAAATTAATCACCATCTATTTTGATTAGCAATTTCAAGGTTTTTCTAAAATGATTAATGCAAGATTTCTGACTTTTCAGCTTTTTAAATGTGAATATTTTCTTTGCTTCAAATAACAAAGAAATAACGAGGGTTGCCGTGGCAACACTGTTTTGAATCCCCCAACCCTTTCAACATTTCATCTTTGATGTGTCTCGTACAAAGTGGCGCGTTTTTATGACAAACACGCTTGGACGAGTTTGCTCAATTACGTATGTTGCAAATCACCAAAATGGAGGCCAAAATTTAAAATGGCTGACTTCCTGTTGAGTTGAGGCCATGGTAACAGTCGACTTTTTTGTTCGTCTTGGTCTATAACATCTTTCCACCAAGTTTTGGGAAATTCAGTGAAACTCAATTTTGCCTCAGTTTTCAACTTAGGGGGCGCTATAGAGCCCTTGAGTAACACACGGGTTTGGGACCTATGCCAATATCGCATTTTCACCAGACCTGACCTCCATGCCAAGTTTCAGGAGTTTTCATGCACGTTAACCCCTCAAAAACGACCGGAAAGCCACGGATATAATAATAATCTGAAGGATTACAATAGGAGGTTCCTCGCCGTCCCGGCCCCCGCCATTCGTGGCTCGGGCCCTAACTAAAAGTGAATAATTTTGGTTTATGGACAAAACAAGACATTTGAGAACATCATCATAATTCCCAGGTTTCAGAAACACAGATCAACATATTTTATGGACCAAATAACTCATTTGTTCTTTATTATTTAGTCGAGCTCTAAGAGACAGATGAAGAAATGTGAAATGGGAGACAGAGACTTAGAAAAGACTGTGGACGCTAAAAGAGACAGAGAGTGAAACTGTTGTGGACATAAACAAAAAAAAAAAACAGGAGGAGAAGAAAAAAAAGAGTGCTTATAAATGTGTGTGTGAAAGAGAGACACGGGGAAAAGAGAGTGAGACAGAGAGATGAAGAGACAGAGAGAGAGAGAGACACGTCATCAGTGTGAGACACAGTGGTGGTAAAAGACATCATCAGAAATAAAAGACACGTATGAAGATTATGTTCATTCAGGTTCTGGGGTTTTACCTGTTCTCTGCAGAGAGCTCTTCCCATACTCCACGTACTTCTTCAACCAATAAGGACAATACTGGGTGTGGTAGTATTTTTGTTCAGCAAGTAGAGCTTCATCAGCATCCCATATGTTTTTGATAATGACAGCCTGTGATGACAGAGCGATCCATGTCTCTGTCTTCAGGTCAAATACTATGAAGTCTTCTCCATCATAACCAAACTTAATATAACTGTTAACTTCTCCAGTCTCATCATCCCAGTCACAGCCAAATATTAACTGGAGAATGTGAACACCTGAGAGAGAGAGAGAGAGAGAGAGAGAGAGAGAGAGAGAGAGAGAGAGAGAGAGAGAGAGAGAGAGAGAGAGAGAGAGAGAGAGAGAGAGAGAGAGAGAGAGAGAGAGAGAGAGAGAGAGAGAGAGAGAGAGAGAGAGAGAGAGAGAGAGAGAGAGATTTTTTGATTTTTAAAACTTTATTTGCTTAAAAACATGAACAATAACAAAAAATAGTTGTGTTCTGCACTTAAACTAAAACCATGGAGAAATAAAAGTAAACATACGAAAGAAAAGAAAAAAACAGAAAGATAATTGTCCATGTTGTTTGTTGAGTGGAAGAAAACAAAGTCAGTCCTCAGATCTGCCTCCTCTGTCCACCTCTCTGTCCCTCCCGCCCGCCTCGTCACCATGGGGAGCAGGGCTTTCAGCCGCTCTGCCCCCCAACTCTGGAACGCACTCCCACCGGACCTCAGGAACTTGGACTCTCTCACACTCTTCAAAACAAGACTAAAAACTCACCTATTCCGAACTGCCTACCCCACTTAACTATCTACATTGTCGTTTCTTATTTTTACTTTTATATATATATATATATATATATATATATATATATATATATATATATATATATATATATATATATATATATTTTATTTTTATTTTTTTATTTTTTTATTTTTTTCTCGCTTAGTGTTTTTATTTATGTATTGTACGGTGTCCTCGAGTGCCCAGAGAGGCGCCTCCAAATAAAATGTATTATTATTATTATTATTATTTATCCTGGTTTTTAACATTCTGACATAAATTTGCTGACAGTCAACATCAAGCGAGTTTTCCACTTTGTTCCTCCTTGAAACATAAATTGCCAGTTTTGCTTGACCAATTAAAAAGTTCAGCAGTTGACATTTGGGCTTGTTTTTCCTCGAGTATTTAAAACCTAAAATAAAAACACAAGAGGGAAAAAGTCTCAGTGAATAAAGAGAACAAGTGAGACAGGAAGTGGAACAAAGGAGTTTATCTGACACAGATTATTTTCCTAAAATAAAACCAAAAATATGAGAGTGCATTTCTAAAACTGCACTTTTACATTTGATGTTTTTAATAAAAACCTTACAGTGTACAAGAGATCCTTCCACCACCACGCCGCTCTCAACCAGTTCATTAACTTTATCAGTGCTGTCCAAAAAAATTACGACAGCACTGTTCATTCTTGAGGCAGATTTAACTCTGCTGTAGCCCACAACTGCACCCACAGCCAGGCCACACGCCGACACTCAGACATAGTCTAACGGCATGTCGGCGAGTCAACTTTTCCAGCCCGGAGACTCCAGGTGATGCCATTATCTGCAGGACTGCAGATAATGGCAGCAGCCACCGCCAAACGCTAATAACTCTAAAACTATAAGCTATAAACAACTCAAAATCAGTGGCCACAAAAGAAAAATTAAATATCTACAAAAAAACACCAAGCAGCAAAAAAGAAGAGGATAGAATTAGTCAGAAAAGTTTGAATAACACTCACCCTGACCACGCTCTCAGCCATGCTCACAACATTCACTCAGAGAGAGAGAGTTCACCTGTATCAGATCAGTTTTGATGAATCATCACTAGCGCCACCTACGGTGTTGATAAATGAACATATGAAATACATTTAATAAATGCCTATATATGTTGTTATTATTTTTACATTTTAAATATTTAACTTCATTTATTAATTTATTTCTATTAAAATATACAATACAAATTATACAATGTGGAAAATAGATATATAACAGCATTGTAGAGTAGTATGTATATATATATATATATATATATATGTATATATATATATATATATATATATATATGACTTGTAGAAATATATACCACTCTACATATCTAATATTATTATATTATATATTATATTATATATTATACATATTATATTTAAATACAGATACAATGACCGTGCGACTTTAATATAAATCTAACATTCAAAGTTAAAATTAAAAAAACATTAATAATATACAAACTTTCAAACAGTCAGGTCAAAACATTTCCATTAAAAACAAAATAACACTTCAACAACAAATCTATGGATCACACCGAGCATCTAATGACAGCGACGTCTGAGCGAGCGGATCATTTCATCAGGACAGGCCGAGGTAACGCTGCTCTGTGCCGGGCACAGTGAGCGCAGAGCGCCCGCAGAGGCGGAGCTGATCACCTACGACAAACGTCGCTGCCAAACTATAAATACGTCATATCTTCATACACAAACCACATGTTTGAATTCTAAATGACTAATTTCTCGCCTCAAATGATGTTAAAACTTTGTTCCGGGACACAGAAAAATATTTATTTCAGATTTATATTTCTATTATCTGCTGCTTTCCCCCACCGAAATGTATTCTGGGATACATGGCCATCCCAAGTACGCTTAAGTCACCTCCGATGCATACTTGGTAAAAATGGGCGGAGCGAGAACACTTCCGGGTTTGAGAACCGTCCTCGCTGTTCGCTTACTTGAGAATTGGAACAAGTACGCACAAGTATGCACAAGTACGCACAAGTATGGATATTGAGAAACGGCCACTGACCTGGAGCTTATTCTACAATGTTATTTCTGCAGATGACCCCTGACCTCTGCATCATCATCACACAATCACTGACCTCCTCTGCTTTAACCCAATATTAACTATTTAGAAATGCAAACGGTGATAAAGTGGATGATTAACATGGACAAAGACGATGGATAGAACATGAAGGTGTGAAGAGTAATAGAGTATAAGGTAATGATAATTGTTAACATTTTCATTTCATGGATAAAAGTAATATTCATTTAGAGTTGAAGATTCTGTGCTGAAGTCATCGACAACACAGCAACAACTGACAGGGCTTTGTTTTAATGATCCATTCAACTGTTGATTCTTTTAGAAATTCAGTTTTGTTTGGTCATAAAATGTGAACAATCTTTTTTAAACATGCTGAAAAATAAAAGAACACCTTTTTATCTTTTAACTTTGAACAATTAACATTTTATTCATTATATTAATGATAACAAATGTAGATTTATGCGTCATATACACATTTTATCAGTAAAAAGTGAAACACAAACAAACCTCCAGTTTGGTTGAAGTGCATTTCAATGTTGGCTTTGAAGCGCTGCTGGGTATCCAAAGCAATCCTAGTCTGACTCTCCCAGTACTGTGGATCTGTGTTCTTCCTCATCCAGTCCTGTTTGGGTTCTGCTCTCCTTGTGTTGCTGTCATAGTGAAGTATCTGAACATCATCAACCAAACCAACAGCCACAAACTGTGGGACGTTTGGGACTTCAGATGATCCAGTGAAGAAATACTTCAGAGAGTGAGTTCCTGTGAGAGACAGTGAACGTCAAGACTTAAGATTTCAGAATGACAGTTTTATAAATCACTGAACTCAGAGTCAAGACGACATCAAATACATTCAAACACATTTCACTCCTCCTCACTGAGAAATATCTATCTAGACATACTGTATATTTATAAGATTTTATTATTTTATTGAATAATTCTCTTCATTAAAAATAACTTATAAACTTTTAGTCTTCAATGTTTTCTTTAGTAATATCTTATCAATGCATTTATAACTATTTATTTATGAATTTGTTTTTTATCCAAACGTGTTGTACAAATAAATCATTCACAAATTCATTTGACAAGAAGGTATTTATCTGTTATTTATTTATTTCATCATTATGAGAAGAGTCACTTTTAATGATAAAATATACACGATTTAGCTGCTGATTCATATTTTATTGTAAAATGTTGTATAGAAGGGTTTAATTATCAGTAAGATACGTCTAAATGAAGTTTATTCATCATATCAGATGATAATAAATACACTTAAAGGTTTTAAAGTTGTTTTCCGCGTTTGGAGCTCACACCTTTTTATAGACCTTCATGAGGTCATGAATAACTAAAAGTGAAATGGTGGAAGTGCATATGTGCACATTAGACTGTATGATGAAGAAAATAATAAACAATAAGGAAGAAAGAAAGATTTAAATCATATAATTAAATATATTTGACATTGTTAGAATCTAGAATGGAGTCCTACA
This sequence comes from Solea senegalensis, assembly GCF_019176455.1. Classification (NCBI taxonomy): domain Eukaryota; kingdom Metazoa; phylum Chordata; class Actinopteri; order Pleuronectiformes; family Soleidae; genus Solea; species Solea senegalensis. The sequence continues at coordinate 12,614,472 of NC_058039.1, read as the reverse complement.
ACTAAACATCCAGGACCATCAGATGACGTCACATTCATACAAACATGATAAAAACACATGAAACATTTGTTACAATCGATCAAACATTATACATAAAAGAAGCTCACGTGCGCTCGCGCTGTGTATTCCCAGCAGAACCAGTAAAAGCAGGATCTTCATAGTGATTTTCTCCGTTTGTTGAAGTGACGGTGAAACTGCGTCTTTATCCCCTGGTTTCGTTCATTCCTATGCAATTGCTCAACCAGCGCAAGTTTCTGACTTCCGCGTTTATTTACGGGTTGTGTAGATCGTGGCTGTTTCTCAATATGAAATAAATTAATATGAAATAAATATTTTTCTGTGTCCCGGAACAAAGTTTCAACAGCATTTGAGGTGAGAAATTAGTCATTTAGAATTCAAACGTGGTTTATGTATTAAGATCTGACTTATTTATAGTTTGGCAGTGACGTTTGTCGGAGGTGATCAGCTCCGCCTCTGCGTACGCTCAGCGCTCACTGTGCTGTCATATATATATATATATATATATATATATATATATATATATATATATACAGTGCCGGCCCTGAGTAATTTGGTGCCCTAGGCAAGAGTTTAGCTGGCGCCCCCTTGCATCGCAGCAGTCAATTTCACAATCAACTTTCATACAATCACACAGAAACTGCATGTGTGTTTTCAAGATTTTATTTCTTTGAGTAAAAAATATCACACCAAATAAAAACTAAAGAAAGAAACAAGTGATAAAATTAAAAAGGACAGGAGCACCTGATGCTGTATCACTGGGCTGTGCAGAGGTAGACGGGACAGGAGCACCTGATGCTGTGTCACTGGGGGTGGTACTGAAATATTTTAAAAGTGCATCTAAAGAGAGAAGAGAAGTATATGTTACGACTGCATGTTACATTTGAATAAAAAAACAGATGCTTGGTGTGCTATACATGAGACTAATATAGACTAATAATGAAAATGTGATGAGATTCATTCAACTGTATTGTCATTGCAATGCAATTCAGTCTAACCAGAGTGCAAAAACCAGTAAAGTGCAGTGAAATGAATATATATATGAATATATATATATAAATATATGTATATATAGCCTATGGGAAAGCTAAGGTATGAAATATGAACAGTAATACACTTTAACTGCACTTTAACACTGATGTAAACTTTAACAAACATAAACTGTGACACATAAAACCAAAGGCTTACTATTACAAAGGGGATGGAAAACTAAAAGCATTTTAACTGACATACAAGCAGGAAAAACACCTGTAAAATAACACCTGAACAAGCCTAACGTTAAGTTTCCAAACGTCCCTGATGAATTAAAGGTGCAGTAACATTAACACACGTCGACTCAGTTATTTATTGATTATTAAACAATGTCGCTATCGTCTGAAGTAAGCTAGCAAGCTAACACTCTGCTCCAACAACGGTAACTACGATGCATTAAACTAGTAATTTCATGAACTTCATCACATTGACATTACTGCACCTCTATCTTTTTCACGTTTTTCTTTCTCTTCTTTCCTTCTTTTCCTTCCTTGGGCGCCGGGTGGCTTCAGTCTTTTGGACATAATTCCGATACAGTGTCATTAATCTTTTTCTTCGTCTCTGGGTCACGGTCTTGTCGGATTCAGGCAGCTGGACTCTTGACCCCGCCCCCCTCACACAGCGCAAAGGCTCATTGCACCCAGAAAAAAGGCTAAATGAGTTGCTACTTCTTGTCCTGATTTAGATTCTAATATAGAAAGTTTGGGAAACACTGTGTGGCAGTAAAAAAAAACAGTTAACAATAAATGATTTGGGGGAAAAAATAAAGCAAATTAAGAGTTTCCTGTGAATGTAGAACTAAAATGACACAAAAATAACAGAATTAATTTCCTTTCCAAAGCTACAAGGAGCCACTGCAGAGGAGCAGCAGAGTTTACAGAGCCTGCTCTAAGAGTGTGAAATGAGGAAAAACTAAACAGAGACAGTATAAATTTGGAAAATCAGGGGATTTATTGAATATTGAAAAGCAAGATACAAGTAAAAAAAGGAAAGCAATAACAGTGCAACTTATTTTAACATTAATTAATTTACCAAAACACATACAAATACTTATTCAATTTAAAAACCCCACACCTTTTGTATTAATTCATTTGATTAAAATACAATCAACAGACCAAAACATATATTAGGATATTATAACTGCAATAAACATGACATTGATAATTATCAAAAAGATAATATTTATTTTTTAACATTTAAAGTTTCGAAAGATATATACAAGCCAAATATTTAAGTGGAAAATCAGACGAGCACTGATGCTTATTGTTTAATGTGTGTTTGTGTCTTGGATCTACAGCCGATACATCACTGAATATGTGATCATTATTATCAACATGTGGCATCGTGTATATAGTGAAGAAAGAGATTTTTACATTACATGTCATTGTCATTTAGCAGACGCTTTTATCCAAAGCGACTTACAATGGAATCAAGTACAATTAGCCAGGGGTGGAATCGAACTTGCGACCATGATGTCTTTGGTACACAAGGTAGGGTCTTAACCACTGAGCCACTCCACCCCTGTGGAGTGGCTCCACCCCTGATTTCTGCAAATCGAACTAACAGTGAGTTTAGAGATGCAACACAAACCAGGTGGAAATGTGCCCAATCATTTTCTATCTTGTTGAGTAAAGAGGCAAAACATTGTGCCACAAATAAAAGCACAATGACACCTGCAGCTAATCTACAGTCTCTATACCACGTTGTAAATGTGTGATTGAACGACGCTGATGGACTTACACTGTTGTCCCCAGTGATTTTACACAACCAGAGAATGAAAAGAAAGCCTATATAGTCAATGTGTATTTGGAGTTGTGTTATTTCTCATGGTTTCCATGACGATACCCAACACCAGGAATATGAAAGTGGAACTATGTGTGGATTTGTTTTGGACGATCACACAAAGATTTCCGTGAACCTACAGAAAGAAAACAACATTAAATGATGATGAATATTTGAAAAAAGACAGATTTCATAAATACACATGGTGACAAAAATGTTCATGTCACTTTAAGAAAGCCGTTCATTTGATCTTCTTTATGGACAGAAAACTCCTTGTAGTGTTTCATAAATCTGAGGTGAAACATTTCAAGTTATTTTTCTTCAGTGATTTTGTTTTACTTACAAAGGAACGGTGATGTATTTGTCATTTATTCTCTCTCAGTGTTCAGCTGCTGCACCTCAGTGCTGCTCGCAGCTGTGGGGTCAGAAACACATTGTTAACAAAGATCACACTTTTCTTTTCTTTCCTTCTTTTTTCAAGTCTTTGCATGAAAAGCAAAGCTCTCATATGTCTGTATGAACACATATAAACCTGGACATGTTCTGTAAACATGTAGAATAACAGCTGTGTCAATACCACGTCCATTTCAACCTAAGTTAGAATTCTAAATTCTAAATATGAATCATGGAAATACAAATCTTTACTTACGAGATGGGGCGGATTTGGCTGAAAAAGGAAAGAAAATGAAAATCATTCCAAACATCATGTTGTCACCAGTGATTTGTTTCTCTTCAACTCACACAAAGTGAAACAGAAATCACTTCCAGCTTCAGTTTCCACATTAGAAATCATTTCTTTTTCTAAACCTGCTCCATGACATCATCACGCTGTAGTGATGATGTCATGGTGACACTGACGTCTATTTAAATTGGAATCAAAGCAGAAATCTGTTGAGTGTGAAAACATTCCTATTTCATCAGTCACAATGTACAAACATTACATTAGAAATGTCATTTTCAATTGTTTCCTTCATGTTTGACTGAAAAAAGTCACTTGAAGTTTCTACGTTTCTATGCAAATGAAACGCATACATGTAAATATTTGGCCTAAATGTTTGTGTGAGTGTCTCTGTCAGAAGTGAACCTTTGAAAAAACAAAAATCAACCTGGTCTGAAGAAATAAATGGAGCAAAAGTGGTTTAGTATCATTGGATTGTTGATGTTGATGATACAGGTTTACAAATATGATCCATGTGTGAAGAAATCTCACCTTTGTGACTTTAAAGCATCAACTCAAAGTGTGAAATAAAACAAGTGACAACACTGTCAGTGTGTGTGTGTGTGTGTGTGTGTGTGTGTTGCTCTCACCACTGAATCTTCTGTACAAGAAGAAAGCAGCGGCAGCGAAGATGATGGCGATAAGAACAACCACTGCAACGATGATGATGATGGTCGTGTCCATTGGCTTCACTGTTCAGCAAAAATACAAAAAACAAACAGTCACAACCTGTGCACATGAAGCAGCTGACACACACACACACACAATATATGTAGTTCAATCTTTTACTGTATCATTGATTAACATATATATATATATGTTTTATATGTTTACACTTCACATCATATTTTAAATGCACGTAGGATTAAATTTGGCATAAATAACCTTTTTATTTGATGATATTTATTATTTATTTGTGGTTATTTATGAGGAAATCAAATCATTTTGACTCATAATGACATTATTTCCAAATATGTATATAAGCAAATATATCTACATTCAAATCCTAATATTGTGTCCAAATGTCATTTTAACTGTGAACATATCTGACCGATCAATTTGACCTTTATTGATTTATGCACATGTGAATCTACTCATCATTAGTGACATGAATAAAAAACTGTCTCTAGTGGTCACATGGTGTAATTATTCATCACGACAAAAGAAAGAATGTCCATTTTATCTGTGGATCACTGAAGAACTGAACTTTTGACCATGATTTAAGCTGGAGACTTTCAACTTTATCAAAGGTTTTATAAAATAAAACCATAACATGAAGACAAGTAGTGAAAGAAAACTTTTCTTTGATGGATTTGTCACATGATGATGTCATGATGCAGCACAAGCATGGACTGAATACACACCTACAATGAAAGTGTTCATGAATCAATGAAAAGCAACAAGCATGACCTGCAGAACTATTACAGTGAATTAAAGGAGTGTTTAGGAGTTTTACCTCTGTTGGATTGGACGGCGTCTTTGTCCAGTACTTTGACAACGTCCTCGTTCACACCAGAGAGCTGGAACACGCAGTCATACTTCCTCCAGTCCTCAGGTGGGATTGATGACACTCGCAGGTCAGTGCTCATCTGGAAGGTTCCGTCATGGTTGGGCAGAGTCTCTCCGTGGTCCACGTCCTCATGAAGCTCCTCTCCTTCTTTCCTCCAGAACAACAAGGCTTTGTTTGGGTAGAAACCTGTAGCGTGGCAGGTCACTGGAGAGGAGGGAGACTTCTGGAGGAGAGACACTGAGGGAAGCTCTGGAGAAGGAAAACAAACGTTGACACTTTATTATAACTCACATTCCTGTTTGCTGTCATTGATCCTGCATTCGTTTCTGAGTCTGGCTGTAAATTGAGGTTTTCACACATCTGAGGACTGGACTTTTTCAGTCTGGACCTTTTTTCTGATGAGATCAGACTGACTAACTCACTATCTTTAAATACTTCTTTCTTTTAAAAACAACTTATTGTTACAAGTTTCTTTCTTTCTTTCACTGATTGACTTCATTTCACATCATTTGTTGTCTTCATGTTGTAAACCTTTTAAAATGGTTTCTATTTTGATGATAGATGAACACTTTGAATTCATTTATTGATCTTAAACTGGAACATCTATGTTGTAGCAGTGCAAAATTATATTATTTTATGTTTTATTTTTTATAATGTAATATATTCATTGTGTTTTGTCAGATAAAATATAAAATGTGTAATTTTTTTCACATATATCGAATTTCAATTGAATAGATGTGTTTTCTTTTTTATTAATATTAATCTAATACTAAGATTTATTGTCACAATATCTGCAGCATAAGCTATAGTTAAAATATGGCTGCAATGATGAATTGTTTATTATTTGATTACTAAATTAATCACCATCTATTTTGATTAGCAATTTCAAGTTTTTTTTTAAATGATTAATGCAAGATTTCTGACTTTTCAGCTTTTTAAATGTGAATATTTTCTGGTTTCTTTGCTCCAAACAACAAAGAAATAATGAGGGTTGTCGTGGCAACACCGTTTTGAATCCCCCAACCCTTTCAACATTTCATCTTTGATGTGTCTCGTACAAAGTGGCGCGTTTTTATGACAAACACGCTTGGACGAGTTTGCTCAATTACGTAGGATGCAAATCACCAAAATGGAGGCCAAAATTCAAAATGGCTGACTTCCTGTTGAGTTGAGGCCATGGTTACAGTCGACTTTTTTGTTCGTCTTGGTCTATAACATCTTTCCACAAAGTTTTGGGAAATTCAGTGAAACTCAATTTTGCCTCAGTTTTCAACTTAGGGGGCGCTATAGAGCCCTTGAGTAACACACGGGTTTGGGACCTATGCCAATATCGCATTTTCACCAGACCTGACCTCCATGCCAAGTTTCAGGAGTTTTCATGCACGTTAACCCCTCAAAAACGACCGGAAAGCCACGGATATAATAATAATCTGAAGGATTACAATAGGAGGTTCCTCGCTGTCCCGGCCCCCGCCATTCGTGGCTCGGGCCCTAACTAAAAGTGAATAATTTTGGTTTATGGACAAAACAAGACATTTGAGAACGTCATCATAATTTCCAGGTTTCAGAAACACAGATCAACATATTTTATGGACCAAATAACTCATTTGTTCTTTATTATTTAGTCGAGCTCTAAGAGACAGATGAAGAAATGTGAAATGGGAGACAGAGACTTAGAAAAGACTGTGGACGCTAAAAGAGACAGAGAGTGAAACTGTTGTGGACATAAACAAACAAAAAAGGAAAACACGAGGAGAAGAAAAAAAAGAGTGCTTATAAATGTGTGTGTGAAAGAGAGACACGGGGAAAAGAGAGTGAGACAGAGAGATGAAGAGACAGAGAGAGAGAGAGACACGTCATCAGTGTGAGACACAGTGGTGGTAAAAGACATCATCAGAAATAAAAGACATGTATGAAGATTATGTTCATTCAGGTTCTGGGGTTTTACCTGTTCTCTGCAGAGAGCTCTTCCCATACTCCACGTACTTCTTCACCCACTCAGGACACTCCTGGGTGAGGTAGTTTTTCCAATAAGCAAGTTGAGCTTTATCAGCATCCCATTTGTTTTTGGTGATGACAGCCTGTGATGATGGAGCGATCCATGTCTCTGTCTTCAGGTCCAATACTATGAAGTCTTCTCCATCATAACCATACTGATTATAACCTTTAACTTCTCCAGTCTCATCATCCCAGTCACAGCCACACATTAACTGGACAATGTGAACACCTGAGAGAGAGAGAAAGAGAGAGAGAGAGAGAGAGAGAGAGAGAGTTCACATCATCTCTTTACCACAGAGAACAACACACAGGTTTGATGGAGTGACATCATTAATCAGCATTAAATAAAAAGTGTTATGGCTCTGACTCTATGATCAAATCTAACGTCTCATTCTGTCCTTTATTTATTATTTGTTCTACACAATGTGGTTCATTATTGCACAATAAATGTAATATCATGTGTTGCTCTACTTTCTATCTTAAAATCTTATTATTTATGATGAGACATTTTCATCATGTCATTAAATCACTGTTTCAACTGTAATGTGTCAGAAAATGTTCTGTGACAATTGTCCAGAGAATTTCTCTGGTTTGACTCTCATGTCATGTTCACTGGTCACTGTTGATTCACCTTTTCTTAAGTTTCATTCAACAACTGTCTCACTTCTCTTGAGTTTTGTGAGACAGTTTTTCCTGTGACGCTGGGGTGGGACGAGTCAGTGAGCCGAGTTGACTTTGACGTCACACTCGACTCAATGTTTGAATTCTGTTTTCCTTCTTATTGTAATTGTGTTCGTACAAGATACTGTTGTGAAGCAGCGTCATCTCAAAGTGTGTATGTGCAGGAGCAACACTGCAGAGACATGTGCTAGAAAGTAAGGTCGGTTCCATCCAACACAAACACACAGTTTTCACTTTCATGACGACTCCACAGAATAAGTCTGTGTGATGACGTCACGTCACTTTAGTCTGTGTTCACACCTGAGAGTCTGCTGCGTTGGTGCCAGGGCTGCAACTAACCATTATGTTCATTATTCATTCTTCTCTCCATTAATCACTGATCAGCTGTTTGTTCTGTACAACGTCAACAAATATTGATCAACCTCCAAATGATGTTTTCAAATGTCCTCTTTTGTCCAGAGAATAAAACTAATCCGTTTTTTGAATCATTTCTTTGTAACAAGAAACCAGAAAATATTCACATTGAAGAAGCTGAACAATGTGTTTTAAAACTAAGAAAAAAGAATATTGATGGAAACAGTTGATTCATTTAGTAACTGATTCATCATTGATGAATAGATTACTTGTCACAGCCTCAGTTGGTTCACACCTGGTGTTAGAATCACTTTCATTGGTCAGCAGTTTGGTTCATGTTCAATAATCACTTTATTCATTTGTGCTTTTGGTTAAACACATTGTTAAATGTGGAACATAAACAACACAAGACGCTGCTGTGATTGCTTCACATGGAGTTAAACCAGTGATTGACAGCTGGTATCGTCCAATAGGAGCCTGGTTGCAGGTGACGTCTAAACTGTTTTCCTTAAACACTGTGTCCCTTTGATATTATGATTGTAAGCAACAATCGATGAGTTATATCTCAGAGTTTTAAAGGATATCCACTCATTATCGTTATCGTGGAGATATTATCTTTTGTCCATGTCGCCCACAACGAGTTCAAACTTAGACCTGAATATCTGTGTGTGGACCCTCTTTAACGTCACCTGTATCAGATCAGAGTTTTGATGAATCATCACTAGAACACACTGACCTGGAGCTTATTCTACAAATGTTATTTCTGCAGATGACCCCTGACCTCTGCATCATCATCATCATCACACAATCACTGACCTCCTCTGCTTTAACCCAATATTAACTATTTAGAAATGCAAACGGTGATAAAGTGGATGATTTACATGGACAAAGACGATGAAGAGAACATGAAGGTGTGAAGAGTAATAGAGTATAAGGTAATGATAATTGTTAACATTTTCATTTCATGGATAAAAGTAATATTCATTTAGAGTTGAAGATTCTGTGCTGAAGTCATCGACAACACAGCAACAACTGACAGGGCTTTGTTTTAATGATCCATTCAACTGTTGATTCTTTTAGAAATTCAGTTTTGTTTGGTCATAAAATGTGAACAATCTTTTTATCTTTTAACTTTTAACCATTCACATTTTATTCATACACAGTAAATAATTGGCCCCACCCCCCCACTTAAAAACAAACTGTCATGATCCAGCCCACAATTCAGCCAACATTATATTAATGATAACAAATGTAGATTTATGCGTCATATTAACAAAAAACATATAGAAATAATGATAATAATTTATTTTAACCCACTGCACCTCATGTAAATATTTTGTGTTTGTGTTGCTGTATACATTTATTTATATCTTAGGACTTTATTTTTATTTCCCTAATTGTATTTTCTTCTATTTAAATGCACCAAAACACCAAGTCAAATTCCTTGTATGTGTAAATGTACTTCACAATAAAAAGTGACTGTGATTGTAATTGATGAATTGTTGCAGCTCTAAACTGTGATTGGTCAGATTAGCAGCATGTCTGCTCCATGACTCTCAGTCACATTGATAAGTTCACTGGTTGCAAACATCATCTTCACTGATTCACTTGAAAATAAATAAATAATCAGAATAATATCAATAAGGATCATTGTTGTTCAACTTTAGAACTCCAACATGATTCATTCACTTTCAATCATAGAAACTACACTGACATCTAGTGTACAGGTGGTGTAACAGCAGAGCGACACAGTCTCACTGTGAAAAAGTGTAAATGCTGTTCAGGCTGTGAATGAAGATTTAAACATGTTTACATTTCCTGAGTCTTTGTTAAAAAAAGAAAATATTATTTAATACTTTCAGAAAGAGGCGTTAGTTAAAGTAGACTGTGTATAAATAATATGAGTGTGTGTGTGTGTGTGTGGTGATTAATACACATTTTATCAGTAAAAAGTGAAACACAAACAAACCTCCAGTTTGGTTGAAGCGTTTCTTTGCAATTTCAATGTTGGCTTTGAAGGTCTGCTGTTGACCCAAAAGGCCATCAGTCTGACTCTCCCAGTACTGTGGATCTGTGTTCTTACTCATCCAGTCCTGTTTGGGTTCTGCTCTCATTGTGTTGCTGTCATAGTGAACCATCTGAACATCATCAACCAAACCAACAACCACAAACTGTGGGAAGTTTGGGACTTCAGATGATCCAGTGTAGAAATACTTCAGAGAGTGAATTCCTGTGAGAGACAGTGAACGAGACTTAAGATTTCAGAATGACAGTTTTATAAATCACTGAACTCAGAGTCAAGACGACATCAAATACATCAAACACATTTCACTCCTCCTCAGTGACAAATATCTATCTAGACATACTGTATATTTATAAGATTTTATTATTTTATTGAATAATTCTCTTCATTAAAAAATAACTTATAAACTTTTAGTCTTTAATGTTTTCTTTAGTAATATCTTATCAATGCATTTATAACTATTTATTTATGAATTAGTTTTTTATCCAAACGTGTTGTACAAATAAATCATTCACAAATTCATTTGACAAGAAGGTATTTATCTGTTATTTATTTATTTCATCATTATGAGAAGAGTCACTTTTAATGATAAAATATACACGATTTAGCTGCTGATTCATATTTTATTGTGAAATGTATAAAAGGGTTTCATTATCAGTAAGATCCGTCTAAATGAAGTTTATTCATCATATCAGATGAAAATAAATACACTTAAAAAAGGTTTTAACGTTGTTTTCCGCGTTTGGAGCTCACACCTTTTTATAGACCTTCATGAGGTCATGAATAACTAAAAGTGAAATGGTGGAAGTGCATATGTGCACATTAGACTGTATGATGAAGAAAATAATAAACAATAAGGAAGAAAGAAAGATTTAAATCATATAATTCAATATATTTGACATTGTTAGAATCTAGAATGGAGTCCTACAACTAAACATCCAGGACCATCAGATGACGTCACATTCATACAAACATGATAAAAACACATGAAACATTTGTTACAATCGATCAAACATTATACATAAAAGAAGCTCACCTGCGCTCGCGCTGTGTATTCCCAGCAGAACCAGTAAAAGCAGGATCTTCATAGTGATTTTCTCCGTTTGTTGAAGTGACGGTGAAACTGCGTCTTTCTCCAGAAGAAGACAAACTGAGACTCCAGCGACAAACACTGAGATAAAAACACTGAGAGGCGTGAACATCAACCTCCATCTGAGCCAATGAGAATTCAATATGAGCCTCAACGTCACTAAACTCCGGGTGAAACTGACTCACTCAGGTTATGAACGAAAGTGAAAGTTACAAACTCACGTTATTTTAGGAGTTGGCTCAGGACACGCCCCCCTTCATAAGCCCAACCCTGAGCCTTCCTCTAACCCAGGGGTGTCAAACTCAAAATGACCTGGGGGCCAATGAGTGTCGAGTCTGGTCAAGAGGAGGCGGAACAACAAGGGTGGGAAAAGAGCTTAGATTTATCACACAGTATTCCATCATGAGATCACAATTAGGTTATTCATTTCACATTATTTCAAAGTAAAAGTGTCTGTTTTCAAATGGAATGATGAAGACTTCACAATATCAACACATTTATGACGCTAAATGAAAGTATAAATATCAAAAACAGTCAATAATAATATGGACAACTGTAATAAAAACACAAAACAAGCTCATGTACATATTAATGTTGAATATAATACATTTAATAACGTGCTGATTACACCTGGATGTCGTCTTATTACTATTATAAAACAATGCTAGTGAATATATTAATATTATATTCTATCGCCTCCCTGCAGCTGAGGTTCAGCCATGTTTTCATAACATGATATTAAGTGTTGGGCCACATGTTGTAATATAATGAAGTACAAATACTTTGTTACTGTACTTGAGTGCAAAATTCACGTATCTGTACTTTACTTTGTAACTTATATTTCGAGCAACTTTTACTCCACTACATTTCCCATCTTTGTTACTCACTAACAAAAATAATAATTACACTACAGTTTTGACATTCACCCATTCACACATCTTTCATACATTCACACACTTCAACATGGGGTTAAGTGTCTTGCTCAAGGACACACGGATGAGCAGAGACTAGAATCAAACCCACAACCTTCCAGTTCAAAGACAACTCATCCTACCACTGAGCTACCGTGACTCAATCCTAACTCCTCACTTTTATTTTTAATACTTTTACTTTTACTCGTAAATCTTAAGTACATTTTATATCAGCAACTTCCTTTTGGTACTTAAGTCCAGTAAATGTCATATACTTTAAGACTTTTACTTAAGTAATATTATAAAAAGTGACTTCAACTTCTACCACAAGTCATTTTCTGGTAAGATACTTTTGCTTTTCTTACTCAAGTATCCCTTTTAGGTACTTTATACAAGACTGGCCGCATATAAGCGATTGGAGGGCCGCGTATGGTCCGTGGGCCGCCTGTTTGACACCTCTGCTCTAACCCTAAAGGCTGCTGTTAACATTTATAACTTTCTTTACAAACCAGCAAAGAAAAACAAACACACAAGCAAATAAAAGAAATGAACCAAATGTGGTTTCACTGATTTCAGAGGGGATTAAATGTGATGAAGTGCTCCCCCTACTGGTTCAAACCTGCTACTGGAGATATGCAGCAGCACACAATGTAGGTAGATTTCAACCTTGTAATAATAAAGAATGTCTCCAAGATCATTTTGATGCTACATGAACTTACAGCAGGGTGAATGTCACCTCTGTCAAAGCCTGAGCAGGTCTGCATCACCTGCATTGACACTATGGAACCTCTGGTTTCTGGTCCGTGCCACAAAAACAACGACAACATTACACTTTACAAGAGTGAAAGAAGAAGAGGCTGGACATGAGAGAATATTGGTGCAGCTTTCATGAAGCTACTTCCTGACATTTAACATTATTTAGAACTGATCAAAGAATTCATTTTCTGCTGCACAAGGACCATGAAACGATGAAGTGAAATAATTATATATGCGTTTAGATCAAATGCATTCATGTTTTAATAAACGAATGACATATGTAATTCATTGTGGATTTATTTGTTTCCAATTTGAATTCATTAATGACACATGTGAACCAACATCTCGTTCATAAATCACAACAATGTGCATACAATGAGCCACGGGTTATATAAGCCGAGCAGAGAACACAGACTACACAAACTAAAGCACCATGTTTGTTTGTGTTAGACTGAAAAATAAAACAATGTCATCATATTTGTATAAAGTGCTATAACATAGGCGACTGTACCTGCTCTGAAGACAGGGATGTTTGTACATTAGAAGTCCTGCTTCAGAGTTCACTGCTATCATTGATCGTCCATCATATATTTGACCACAGTCGTAACAGACAGACAATGTCCACGCACGGAGGAGCAGTGGTCGGCACTGTTGCCTTGTAGCAGAAAGACCCACAGGTGAATTGAACACTCACCCACCTGTGAATGTTTGTCTCTGTGATGGACTGGTGACCTGTCCAGGATGTCCCCCGCCTTTCACCCTGTGTCAGGATAAAGCAGGAAACACTGCATGGATGAATGGAACAAACAATACTGTTTACCAACTGTAGGGGGACCCTGAGAGCAAATCCTACAGTGTGTTACTTGAAGTTTGAGCGATACAACCAGTACAACAGAGTAACTGGGTTACTGTGGGAAAACAACCACGTGGTCATCGTCCCTCGTCTCTCCTGCTCTTATATTCACTGTCGCTTTCATCTTCATCTGATTGTGTTTGCAAATGGTTCGGTCTTTGACTTTATGAGAACTTTCATTTTCTCTCCTTAGTCGCCCTGGTTTGGATCATTGTGTCTCTGTAATTGTAAACTTTGTAATGTTGACTTTTGGTGTGTTTCTGTGGCAACATTACAGCGCCACATACAGGCCTAGCATATGTACGACAGCATTTACAGTCATGTTGGACAAAGTCAGTCATGTGGATGAAGACATTTCTTGAAACAATGACGTGTTGATAGAAAACCTTTTAAAAAGACAAAGACAAAGATCATGTAGGTAAAGTTCTGTTTCCGTGTGGATAAAGTCTTGACTTCATTATTGTCAACCACCTTTGTTGGTGTCTTCCATCTTGGTCCTGGGACGTCCAGCCCATACTCGTGCAGTTCTTCCCCGTACCATAGGTGTAAACTATGAGAGCAGGTCAAGGTCAAAAACTAAATACAAGATAAAAACATAAAAACACTGCAGTTTTATGAGCCCAACCATTAACAGAACTTAAATTGAACACAAAGATTTCAAGCCAAGCTTCACTCAAAGCATCTCCTGCCTGATCTTCTATACTTCTCTGTCCAGTCCATAGATAATTGAAGGGGACAGATGGTCTTCTTCATCTGAGGACGAGTGTAGCAGGCTGCCATAACACCCCCCTGGCTGTCAGAGAGTGGTTGAGTCCAATCAACCAGGTTCATCTACTTAAACAGATGCAGTTGAGCACATCAGCCTATTGTCAGTGTGTTCCAGCTGTTGTGTACATGTACGTGTGTGTCTGAGTGTATGTGTGTGCTTAGGTTTGCTGCAGCTTCTGTTGTCCAGCTGTGGACGCTCAGCCATCAATGGCTGGAATGCAATCAGCCAAACTACGCCTGACGATTACCAGCCTTGCAGTATAAAGACGCCTGGGAGACTTGAGTTGGGGCTGGCTTTAGATGGTGGCGGCTGCGCTTTGTCCGTCTTTAGAAAAACCTGAGAGGAGTTGTTGTTTTACGGGATTGACCTTTGAACTCTGTGTACTTACTGGTGTTACTCCAGAGTCAATGGTTAACACCTCATGGTGTGCCACTTGTCGGCATTTGGAGTTTAAGGAACGTTTTCTCTGATATTACATTCCTTGCGTTGTTCTAACGATGCAGGCCTCTTTAACTCAAGGTCTGAGGCTATTGTGTTAGCATTTGTTTTATCTTGTGATCCAGGACCTTTTGTCCTGCGTGTTTTGTTAACCTTACTTTACCTTTGTTGCACACTTCAATAAAGACGCACATTGTTTACTGGACAGTCTGAAAATACACATGGCAATACGCATTGTTACGCTTCTGTCCAGCCGGATGCAGGTTACACACTGTGTGCATCGGCTGTGTTTACCCTTGACACAGTTGCTCATTTGAGGGGACACTCCCTCTTGTGGCGTAAAGGCGCCACTACACCCCTGTATTGCCTGATTGCACAAACGAGAGCACAGTGATTCTTTTAGATCAAACTATTTCCCGACATGTTCATTAGGATTTATGCGTACACGATTTACAATAACGTGTACAAAATGAAGGGGAAATTCATTGACCACACATCTGAGTTCAAGTTTGATATTAGGTGTAAATGAGTTGCTACTTCTTGTCCTGATTTAGATTCTAATATAGAACGTTTGGGAAACACTGTGTGGCAGTAAAAAAAAAACAGTTAACAATAAATGATTTGGGGGAAAAAATAAAGCAAATGAAGAGATTCCTGTGATTGTGGAACTAAAATGACACAGAAATAACAGAATTAATTTCCTTCTTTCCAAAGCTACAAGGAGCCACTGCAGAGGAGCAGCAGAGTTTACAGAGAGTGTGATGTAGAACTGTGGCTACACAAAGTCTTTGTACATGAGCAAAAACACAGAGTGTAGACATTTGAACAAATCAGGGCATTTATTGAATTTTGAAGTACAAAAGGAAAGAAACAACAGTGCAACTTCATTTCTTTAAACACATTTTCAAAATGTTAAAGAAGCCAAAGCTGAAACATCAGTGTGTCGACGAGCTTCAAAAATCCCACAAATCTCATTTCATGAACAAGCTTGTTTCATATTAAGTGATATATAATCAAAACATCATGAAAGAAAGAAACCTTAATAACTCTGAGCCTGAAATATTTACATATTTACACAAGTGGAAAATCAGATGAGCACTGATGCTTATTGTTTAATGTGTGTTTGTGTCTTGGATCTACAGCCGATACGTCACTGAATATGTGATCATTATTATTATCATTATTATTATTAACATGTGGCATCGTGTATATAGTGAAGAGAAAGATTTTCTGCAAATGGAACTAACTGAGTTTAGAGATGCAACCAGGGCCGGCTCTTGGCATAGGCGATATAGGCGGTCGCCTAGAGCACCATCTGCTGGAGGGGTTTGTTTTAAAAAAATTTAAAACAATGAAAATAAAAATGATTTTCTATTCCCAGTCGCCCTCATTTGTGTGTTCTCTCTTGAAAATAATAAATATTAACAAATGAATAAACAATAATGTTCCTAAAATGTGGTGCTGCTGAATCACAGGACGGGTGACCTCAGGTACAGAGCAGGGATCAGAGGTACTTGAAAGTTGTGATTTTTTGCTGTTTGCTGTTGTTGTTTGTGTGTGTGTGTTTGTGTGGTTGGGGGGGGGACACCGGAGAGCAATCTCGCCTAGGGCACAAAATTAGGTAGAGCCGGCCCTGGATGCAACACAAACCAGGTGGAAATGTGTCCAATCATTTTCTATCTTGTTGAGTAAAGAGGCAAAACATTGTGCCACAAATAAAAGCACAATGAATGAAAAGAAAGTCTATATAGTCAATGTGTATTTGGAGTTGTGTTATTTCTCATGGTTTCCATGACAATACCCAACACCAGGAATATGAAAGAGGAACTATGTGTGGATTTGTTTTGGATGATCACACAAAGATTTCAAGAATGTGTTTGTGTGCAAACAGAGTTGTGATGCTTTCATTTTTGTCAACATTGTGTTTGAAAAACTCCTGATTTGATTGACAGATTGAATGCCAACATTTCACCAGATTCCATTGTATTTACTGTGAAATAAGTGTTGACAATGATGAAGATTCGCATTGATAATTTAAAATGATCAATCAGTTTTCTGATCAATCAGTGATTTCTGATTAGACTGAGAATCAATATTTTCCTTTGGTGACATCACTCTTTGTTCCAGTGGATGAGATGATTCTGTGAACCTACAGAAAGAAAACAACATTAAACTAGGACTGCACACAGTCATGACAGGGCCCTCGCACCAGAATGCAAGCGTCCCCACACAAGTCAGGGAGTGCAGCAGTTCCCTGAACTCACTTTTGAATCTGTGAAACCTTTCGACAAGTTTTCGCCCTTAATGTGTGTAAGTCATTTATGTAGGGTGCAAATGGCCAAAATGGACGCAAAAATTCAAAATGGCTGACTTCCTGTTGAGTTGAGGCCATGGTTACGTTTGACTTTTTTGTTCGTCTTGGTCTATAACATCTTCCCACCAACTTTCAGGAAATTCGGTGAAACTTGCCTCTGTTTTCACCTCAGGGGGCGCTATAGAGCCCTTGAGCAACACACAGGTTCGGGACTTATGCCAATATCGTTAGTTATAGATTCTGAGTTTTTATGCACGTTAACCACAGCAAAGACACGTATATAATAATAACTAGGACTGCACGCACTCACACCAGATGGTTTCCTCGCACTCGTGCTAGGAGCCATCCTGGCCCCTGCCATTCGTGGCTTGGGCCCTAATTACAAAAAATATTTGAATACACATTTTTTTTTAGACCTAAAACTGCAATGGTTCAGTTTTTACTTTCACTAAACGTCATTGATTTGCTTTAATTTCAGTTCCTCTTCATTTTAAGTAACTGGTCAGTTAGAGCTGGGTATTATGACCCAAATGTTTATGGTGACAAAAATGTTCATGTCACTTTAAGAAAGCCGTTCATTTGATCTTCTTTATGGACAGAAAACTCCTTGTAGTGTTTCATAAATCTGAGGTGAAACATTTCAAGTTATTTTTCTTCAGTGATTTTGTTTTACTTACAAAGGAACGGTGATGTATTTGTCATTTATTCTCTCTCAGTGTTCAGCTGCTGCACCTCAGTGCTGCTCGCAGCTGTGGGGTCAGAAACACATTGTTAACAAAGATCACACTTTTCTTTTCTTTCCTTCTTTTTTCAAGTCTTTGCATGAAAAGCAAAGCTCTCATATGTCTGTATGAACACATATAAACCTGGACATGTTCTGTAAACATGTAGAATAACAGCTGTGTCAATACCACGTCCATTTCAACCTAAGTTAGAATTCTAAATTCTAAATATGAATCATGGAAATACAAATCTTTACTTACGAGATGGGGCGGATTTGGCTGAAAAAGGAAAGAAAATGAAAATCATTCCAAACATCATGTTGTCACCAGTGATTTGTTTCTCTTCAACTCACACAAAGTGAAACAGAAATCACTTCCAGCTTCAGTTTCCACATTAGAAATCATTTCTTTTTCTAAACCTGCTCCATGACATCATCACGCTGTAGTGATGATGTCATGGTGACACTGACGTCTATTTAAATTGGAATCAAAGCAGAAATCTGTTGAGTGTGAAAACATTCCTATTTCATCAGTCACAATGTACAAACATTACATTAGAAATGTCATTTTCAATTGTTTCCTTCATGTTTGACTGAAAAAAGTCACTTGAAGTTTCTACGTTTCTATGCAAATGAAACGCATACATGTAAATATTTGGCCTAAATGTTTGTGTGAGTGTCTCTGTCAGAAGTGAACCTTTGAAAAAACAAAAATCAACCTGGTCTGAAGAAATAAATGGAGCAAAAGTGGTTTAGTATCATTGGATTGTTGATGTTGATGATACAGGTTTACAAATATGATCCATGTGTGAAGAAATCTCACCTTTGTGACTTTAAAGCATCAACTCAAAGTGTGAAATAAAACAAGTGACAACACTGTCAGTGTGTGTGTGTGTGTGTGTGTGTGTGTGTTGCTCTCACCACTGAATCTTCTGTACAAGAAGAAAGCAGCGGCAGCGAAGATGATGACGATAAGAACAACCACTGCAACGATGATGATGATGGTCGTGTCCATTGGCTTCACTGTTCACCAAAAACACAAAAAAACAAACAGTCACAACCTGTGCACATGAAGCAGCTGACACACACACACACACACAATATATGTAGTTCAATCTTTTACTGTATCATTGATTAACATATATATATATATGTTTTATATGTTTACACTTCACATCATATTTTAAATGCACGTAGGATTAAATTTGGCATAAATAACCTTTTTATTTGATGATATTTATTATTTATTTGTGGTTATTTATGAGGAAATCAAATCATTTTGACTCATAATGACATTATTTCCAAATATGTATATAAGCAAATATATCTACATTCAAATCCTAATATTGTGTCCAAATGTCATTTTAACTGTGAACATATCTGACCGATCAATTTGACCTTTATTGATTTATGCACATGTGAATCTACTCATCATTAGTGACATGAATAAAAAACTGTCTCTAGTGGTCACATGGTGTAATTATTCATCACGACAAAAGAAAGAATGTCCATTTTATCTGTGGATCACTGAAGAACTGAACTTTTGACCATGATTTAAGCTGGAGACTTTCAACTTTATCAAAGGTTTTATAAAATAAAACCATAACATGAAGACAAGTAGTGAAAGAAAACTCTTCTTTGATGGATTTGTCACATGATGATGTCATGATGCAGCACAAGCATGGACTGAATACACACCTACAATGAAAGTGTTCATGAATCAATGAAAAGCAACAAGCATGACCTGCAGAACTATTACAGTGAATTAAAGGAGTGTTTAGGAGTTTTACCTCTGTTGGATTGGACGGCGTCTTTGTCCAGTACTTTGACAACGTCCTCGTTCACACCAGAGAGCTGGAACACGCAGTCATACTTCCTCCAGTCCTCAGGTGGGATTGATGACACTCGCAGGTCAGTGCTCATCTGGAAGGTTCCGTCATGGTTGGGCAGAGTCTCTCCGTGGTCCACGTCCTCATGAAGCTCCTCTCCTTCTTTCCTCCAGAACAACAAGGCTTTGTTTGGGTAGAAACCTGTAGCGTGGCAGGTCACTGGAGAGGAGGGAGACTTCTGGAGGAGAGACACTGAGGGAAGCTCTGGAGAAGGAAAACAAACGTTGACACTTTATTATAACTCACATTCCTGTTTGCTGTCATTGATCCTGCATTCGTTTCTGAGTCTGGCTGTAAATTGAGGTTTTCACACATCTGAGGACTGGACTTTTTCAGTCTGGACCTTTTTTCTGATGAGATCAGACTGACTAACTCACTATCTTTAAATACTTCTTTCTTTTAAAAACAACTTATTGTTACATGTTTCTTTCTGTCTTTCACTGATTGACTTCATTTCACATCATTTGTTGTCTTCATGTTGTAAACCTTTTAAAATGGTTTCTATTTTGATGATAGATGAACACTTTGAATTCATTTATTCATCTTAAACTGGAACATGGACGTTGCAGCAGTGCAAAATTATATTATTTTATGTTTTACTTTATTTTTTAGAATGTAATATATTTATTGTGTTTTGTCAGATAAAATACAAAATGTGTCATTTTTTCCACATATATTGAATTTCAATTGAATAGATGTGTTTTCTTTATTATTAATATTAATCTAATACTAAGATTTATTGTCACAATATCTGCAGCATAAGCTATAGTTAAAATATGGCTGCAATGATGAATTGTTTATTATTTGATTACTAAATTAATCACCATCTATTTTGATTAGCAATTTCAAGTTTTTTTTTAAATGATTAATGCAAGATTTCTGACTTTTCAGCTTTTTAAATGTGAACATTTTCTGGTTTCTTTGCTTCAAATAACAAAGAAATAACGAGGGTTGCCGTGGCAACACTGTTTTGAATCCCCCAACCCTTTCAACATTTCATCTTTGATGTGTCTCGTACAAAGTGGCGCGTTTTTATGACAAACACGCTTGGACGAGTTTGCTCAATTACGTAGGATGCAAATCACCAAAATGGAGGCCAAAATTCAAAATGGCTGACTTCCTGTTGAGTTGAGGCCATGGTTACAGTCGACTTTTTTGTTCGTCTTGGTCTATAACATCTTTCCACAAAGTTTTGGGAAATTCAGTGAAACTCAATTTTGCCTCAGTTTTCAACTTAGGGGGCGCTATAGAGCCCTTGAGTAACACACGGGTTTGGGACCTATGCCAATATCGCATTTTCACCAGACCTGACCTCCATGCCAAGTTTCAGGAGTTTTCATGCACGTTAACCCCCCAAAAACGACCGGAAAGCCACGGATATAATAATAATCTGAAGGATTACAATAGGAGGTTCCTCGCCGTCCCGGCCCCCGCCATTCGTGGCTCGGGCCCTAACTAAAAGTGAATAATTTTGGTTTATGGACAAAACAAGACATTTGAGAACATCATCATAATTTCCAGGTTTCAGAAACACAGATCAACATATTTTATGGACCAAATAACTCATTTGTTCTTTATTATTTAGTCGAGCTCTAAGAGACAGATGAAGAAATGTGAAATGGGAGACAGAGACTTAGAAAAGACTGTGGACGCTAAAAGAGACAGAGAGTGAAACTGTTGTGGACATAAACAAACAAAAAAGGAAAACACGAGGAGAAGAAAAAAAAGAGTGCTTATAAATGTGTGTGTGAAAGAGAGACACGGGGAAAAGAGAGTGAGACAGAGAGATGAAGAGACAGAGAGAGAGAGAGACACGTCATCAGTGTGAGACACAGTGGTGGTAAAAGACATCATCAGAAATAAAAGACACGTATGAAGATTATGTTCATTCAGGTTCTGGGGTTTTACCTGTTCTCTGCAGAGAGCTCTTCCCATACTCCACGTACTTCTTCACCCACTCAGGACACAACTGGGTGTAGTAGTGTTTTCTTTGAGCAAGAAAAGCTTTATCAGCATCCCATTTGTTTTTGGTGATGACAGCCTGTGATGATGGAGCGATCCATGTCTCTGTCTTCAGGTCCAATACTATGAAGTCTTCTCCATCATAACCATGCTGATTATAACCTTTAACTTCTCCAGTCTCATCATCCCAGTCACAGCCACACATGAACTGGACAATGTGAACACCTGAGAGAGAGAGAAAGAGAGAGAGAGAGAGAGAGAGAGAGAGAGTTCACATCATCTCTTTACCACAGAGAACAACACACAGGTTTGATGGAGTGACATCATTAATCAGCATTAAATAAAAAGTGTTATGGCTCTGACTCTATGATCAAATCTAACGTCTCATTCTGTCCTTTATTTATTATTTGTTCTACACAATGTGGTTCATTATTGCACAATAAATGTAATATCATGTGTTGCTCTACTTTCTATCTTAAAATCTTATTATTTATGATGAGACATTTTCATCATGTCATTAAATCACTGTTTCAACTGTAATGTGTCAGAAAATGTTCTGTGACAATTGTCCAGAGAATTTCTCTGGTTTGACTCTCATGTCATGTTCACTGGTCACTGTTGATTCACCTTTTCTTAAGTTTCATTCAACAACTGTCTCACTTCTCTTGAGTTTTGTGAGACAGTTTTTCCTGTGACGCTGGTGTGGGACGAGTCAGTGAGCCGAGTTGACTTTGACGTCACACTCGACTCAATGTTTGAATTCTGTTTTCCTTCTTATTGTAATTGTGTTCGTACAAGATACTGTTGTGAAGCAGCGTCATCTCAAAGTGTGTATGTGCAGGAGCAACACTGCAGAGACATGTGCTAGAAAGTAAGGTCGGTTCCATCAAACACAAACACACAGTTTTCACTTTCATGACGACTCCACAGAATAAGTCTGTGTGATGACGTCACGTCACTTTAGTCTGTGTTCACACCTGAGAGTCTGCTGCGTTGGTGCCAGGGCTGCAACTAACCATTATGTTCATTATTCATTCTTCTCTCCATTAATCACTGATCAGCTGTTTGTTCTGTACAACGTCAACAAATATTGATCAACCTCCAAATGATGTTTTCAAATGTCCTCTTTTGTCCAGAGAATAAAACTAATCCGTTTTTTGAATCATTTCTTTGTAACAAGAAACCAGAAAATATTCACATTGAAGAAGCTGAACAATGTGTTTTAAAACTAAGAAAAAAGAATATTGATGGAAACAGTTGATTCATTTAGTAACTGATTCATCATTGATGAATAGATTACTTGTCACAGCCTCAGTTGGTTCACACCTGGTGTTAGAATCACTTTCATTGGTCAGCAGTTTGGTTCATGTTGAATAATCACTTTATTCATTTGTGCTTTTGGTTAAACACATTGTTAAATGTGGAACATAAACAACACAAGACGCTGCTGTGATTGCTTCACATGGAGTTAAACCAGTGATTGACAGCTGGTATCGTCCAATAGGAGCCTGGTTGCAGGTGACGTCTAAACTGTTTTCCTTAAACACGGTGTCCCTTTGATATTATGATTGTAAGCAACAATCGATGAGTTATATCTCAGAGTTTTAAAGGATATCCACTCATTATCGTTATCGTGGAGATATTATCTTTTGTCCATGTCGCCCACAACGAGTTCAAACTTAGACCTGAATATTTGTGTGTGGACCCTCTTTAACCTCACCTGTATCAGATCAGAGTTTTGATGAATCATCACTAGAACACACTGACCTGGAGCTTATTCTACAAATGTTATTTCTGCAGATGACCCCTGACCTCTGCATCATCATCATCATCATCACACAATCACTGACCTCCTCTGCTTTAACCCAGTATTAACTATTTAGAAATGCAAACGGTGATAAAGTGGATGATTTACATGGACAAAGACGATGAAGAGAACATGAAGGTGTGAAGAGTAATAGAGTATAAGGTAATGATAATTGTTAACATTTTCATTTCATGGATAAAAGTAATATTCATTTAGAATTGAAGATTCTGTGCTGAAGTCATCGACAACACAGCAACAACTGACAGGGCTTTGTTTTAATGATCCATTCAACTGTTGATTCTTTTAGAAATTCAGTTTTGTTTGGTCATAAAATGTGAACAATCTTTTTAAAAGAAGACCTTTTTATCTTTTAACTTTTAACCATTCACATTTGATTCATAAACAGTAAATAATTGGCCCCACCCACCCACATAAAAACAAACTGTCATGATCCAGCCCACAATTCAGCCAACATTATATTAATGATAACAAATGTAGATTTATGCGTCATGTTAACAAAAAACATATTAAAAATAATGATAATAATTTATTTAAACCCACTGCACCTCATGTAAATATTTTGTGTTTGTGTTGCTGTATACAGTTATTTATATCTTAGGACTTTATTTTTATTTTCTAATTGTATTTTCTTCTATTTAAATGCACCAAAACACCAAGTCAAATTCCTTGTATGTGTAAATGTACTTCACAATAAAAAGTGACTGTGATTGTAATTGATGAATTGTTGCAGCTCTAAACTGTGATTGGTCAGATTAGCAGCATGTCTGCTCCATGACTCTCAGTCACATTGATAAGTTCACTGGTTGCAAACATCATCTTCACTGATTACCTTTAAAATAAATAAATAATCAGAATAATATCAATAAGGATCATTGTTGTTCAACTTTAGAACTCCAACATGATTCATTCACTTTCAATCATAGAAACTACACTGACATCTAGTGTACAGGTGGTGTAACAGCAGAGCGACACAGTCTCACTGTGAAAAAGTGTAAATGCTGTTCAGGCTGTGAATGAAGATTTAAACATGTTTACATTTCCTGAGTCTTTGTTAAAAAAAGAAAATATTATTTAATACTTTCAGAAAGAGGCGTTAGTTAAAGTAGACTGTGTATAAATAATATGAGTGTGTGTGTGAGTGTGATTAATACACATTTTATCAGTAAAAAGTGAAACACAAACAAACCTCCAGTTTGGTTGAAGCGTTTCTTTGCAATTTCAATGTTGGCTTTGAAGGTCTGCTGGGAACCCAAAGCGACCTGAGTGTTCCTCTCCCAGTACTGTGGATCTGTGTTCTTCCTCATCCAGTCCTGTTTGGGTTCTGCTCTCCTTGTGTTGCTGTCATAGTGAACCATCTGAACATCATCAACCAAACCAACAGCCACAAACTGTGGGAAGTTTGGGACTTCAGATGATGAAGTGTAGAAATTCTTCAGAGAGTGAATTCCTGTGAGAGACAGTGAACGTCAAGACTTAAGATTTCAGAATGACAGTTTTATAAATCACTGAACTCAGAGTCAAGACGACATCAAATACATTCAAACACACTTCACTCCTCCTCAGTGAGAAATATCTATCTAGACATACTGTATATTTATAAGATTTTATTATTTTATTTGATAATTCTCTTCATTAAAAAATAACTTATAAACTTTTAGTCTTTAATGTTTTCTTCAGTAATATCTTATCAATGTATTTATAACTATTTATTTATGAATTTGTTTTTTATCCAAATGATGTGTTGTACAAATAAATCATTCACAAATTCATTTGACAAGAAGGTATTTATCTGTTATTTATTTATTTCATCATTATGAGAAGAGTCACTTTTAATGATAAAATATACACGATTTAGCTGCTGATTCATATTTTATTGTGAAATGTATAAAAGGGTTTAATTATCAGTAAGATACGTCTAAATGAAGTTTATTCATCATATCAGATGATAATAAATACACTTAAAAAAGGTTTTAAAGTTGTTTTCCGCGTTTGGAGCTCACACCTTTTTATAGACCTTCGTGAGGTCATGAATAACTAAAAGTGAAATGGTGGAAGTGCATATGTGCACATTAGACTGTATGATGAAGAAAATAATAAACAATAAGAAAGAAAGAAAGATTTAAATCATATAATTCAATATATTTGACATTGTTAGAATCTAGAATGGAGTCCTACAACTAAACACCCAGGACCATCAGATGACGTCACATTCATACAAACATGATAAAAAGACATGAAACATTTGTTACAATCGATCAAACATTATACATAAAAGAAGCTCACGTGCGCTCGCGCTGTGTATTCCCAGCAGAACCAGTAAAAGCAGGATCTTCATAGTGATTTTCTCCGTTTGTTGAAGTGACGGTGAAACTGCGTCTTTCTCCAGAAGAAGACAAACTGAGACTCCAGCGACAAACACTGAGATAAAAACACTGAGAGGCGTGAACATCAACCTCCATCTGAGCCAATGAGAATTCAATATGAGCCTCAACGTCACTAAACTCCGGGTGAAACTGACTCACTCAGGTTATGAACGAAAGTGAAAGTTACAAACTCACGTTATTTTAGGAGTTGGCTCAGGACACGCCCCCCTTCATAAGCCCAACCCTGAGCCTTCCTCTAACCCAGGGGTGTCAAACTCAAAATGACCTGGGGGCCAATGAGTGTCGAGTCTGGTCAAGAGGAGGCGGAACAACAAGGGTGGGAAAAGAGCTTAGATTTATCACACAGTATTCCATCATGAGATCACAATTAGGTTATTCATTTCACATTATTTCAAAGTAAAAGTGTCTGTTTTCAAATGGAATGATGAACACTTCACAATATCAACACATTTATGACGCTAAATGAAAGTATAAATATCAAAAACAGTCAATAATAATATGGACAACTGTAATAAAAACACAAAACAAGCTCATGTACATATTAATGTTGAATATAATACATTTAATAACGTGCTGATTACACCTGGATGTCGTCTTATTACTATTATAAAACATTGCTAGTGAATATATTTAGTATTATATTCTATCGCCTCCCTGCAGCTGAGGTTCAGCCATGTTTGCATAACATGATATTAAGTGTTGGGCCACATGTTGTAATGTAATGAAGTACAAATACATTTTGTACTTCAAAAAGTTTCCCATCTTTGTTACTAACAAAAATAATAATTACATTACAGTTTTGACATTCACCCATTCACACATCTTTCATACATTCACACACTTCAACATGGGGTTAATCGTCTTGCTGGAGGACACACAGACGAGCAGAGACAAGAATCAAACCCACAACCTTCCAGTTCAAAGACAACTCATCCTACCACTGAGCTACCATGACTCAATCCTAACTCCTCACTTTTATTTTTAATACTTTTACTTTTAATTGTAAATCTTAAGTACATTTTATATCAGCAACTTCCTTTTGGTACTTAAGTCCAGTAAATGTCATATACTTTAAGACTTTTACTTAAGTAATATTATAAAAAGTGACTTCAACTTCTACCAAAGTCATTTTCTGGTAGGATACTTCTGCTTTTCTTACTCAAGTATCCCTTTTAGGTACTTTATACAAGACTGGCCGCATATAAGCGATTGGAGGGCCGCGTATGGTCCGTGGGCCGCCTGTTTGACACCTCTGCTCTAACCCTAAAGGCTGCTGTTCACATTTATAGAAAAACATTTATAGAAAAACAAACACACAAGCAAATAAAAGAAATGAACCAAATGTGGTTTGACTGATTTCAGAGGGGATTAAATGGGATGAAGTGCTCCCCCTACTGGTTCAAACCTGCTACTGGAGATATGTAGCAGCACACAATGTAGGTAGATTTCAACCTTGTAATAATAAAGAATGTCTCCAAGATCATTTTGATGCTACATGAACTTACAGCAGGGTGAATGTCACCTCTGTCAAAGCCTGAGCAGGTCTGCATCACCTGCATTGACACTATGGAACCTCTGGTTTCTGGTCCGTGCCACAAAAACAACGACAACATTACACTTTACAAGAGTGAAAGAAGAAGAGGCTGGACATGAGAGAATTTTGATGCAGCTTTCATGAAGCTACTTCCTGACATTTAACTTTATTTAGAACTGATCAAAGAATTCATTTTCTGCTGCACAAGGACCATGAAACGATGAAGTGAAATAATTATATATGCGTTTAAATCAAATGCATTCATGTTTTAATAAACGAATGACATATGTAATTCATTGTGGATTTATTTGTTTCCAATTTGAATTCATTAATGACACATGTGAACCAACATCTCGTTCATAAATCACAACAATGTGCATACAATGAGCCACGGGTTATATAAGCCGAGCAGAGAACACAGACTACACAAACTAAAGCACCATGTTTGTTTGTGTTAGACTGAAAAATAAAACAGTGTCATCATATTTGTATAAAGTGCTATAACATAGGCGACTGTACCTGCTCTGAAGACAGGGATGTTTGTACATTAGAAGTCCTGCTTCAGAGTTCACTGCTATCATTGATCGTCCATCATATATTTGACCACAGTCGTAACAGACAGACAATGTCCACACACGGAGGAGCAGTGGTCGGCACTGTTGCCTTGTAGCAGAAAGACCCACAGGTGAATTGAACACTCACCCACCTGTGAATGTTTGTCTCTGTGATGGACTGGTGACCTGTCCAGGATGTCCCCCGCCTTTCACCCTGTGTCAGGATAAAGCAGGAAACACTGCATGGATGAATGGAACAAACAATACTGTTTACCAACTGTAGGGGGACCCTGAGAGCAAATCCTACAGTGTGTTACTTGAAGTTTGAGCGATACAACCAGTACAACAGAGTAACTGGGTTACTGTGGGAAAACAACCACGTGGTCATCGTCCCTCGTCTCTCCTGCTCTTATATTCACTGTCGCTTTCATCTTCATCTGATTGTGTTTGCAAATGGTTCGGTCTTTGACTTTATGAGAACTTTCATTTTCTCTCCTTAGTCACCCTGGTTTGGATCATTGTGTCTCTGTAATTGTAAACTTTGTAATGTTGACTTTCGGTGTGTTTCTGTGGCAACATTACAGCGCCACATACAGGCCTAGCATATGTACGACAGCATTTACAGTCATGTTGGACAAAGTCAGTCACGTGGATGAAGACATTTCTTGAAACAATGAGGTGTTGACAGAAAACCTTTTAAAAAGACAAAGACAAAGATCAGGTAGGTAAAGTTCTGTTTCCGTGTGGATAAAGTCTTGACTTCATTATTGTCAACCACCTTTGTTGGTGTCTTCCATCTTGGTCCTGGGACGTCCAGCCCATACTCGTGCAGTTCTTCCCCGTACCATAGGTGTAAACTATGAGAGCAGGTCAAGGTCAAAAACCAAATACAAGAAAAAAACCGTAAAAACACTACAGTTTTATGAGCCCAACCATTAACAGAACTTAAAATGACCACAAACCTTTCACGCCAAGCTTCACTCAAAGCATCTCCTGCCTGATCTTCTATACTTCTCTGTCCAGTCCATAGATAATTGAAGGGGACAGATGGTCTTCTTCATCTGAGGACGAGTGTAGCAGGCTGCCATAACACCCCCCTGACTGTCAGAGAGTGGTTGAGTCCAATCAACCAGGTTCATCTACTTAAACAGATGCAGTTGAGCACATCAGCCTTTTGTCAGTGTGTTCCAGCTGTTGTGTACATGTATGTGTGTGTCTGTGTGTATGTGTGTGTTTAGGTTTGCTGCAGCTTCTGTTGTCCAGCTGTGGACGCTCAGCCATCAATGGCTGGAATGCAATCAGCCAAACTACGCCTGACGATTACCAGCCTTGCAGTATAAAGACGCCTGGGAGACTTGAGTTGGGGCTGGCTTTAGATGGTGGCGGCTGCGCTTTGTCCGTCTTTAGAAAAACCTGAGAGGAGTTGTTGTTTTACGTGATTGACCTTTGAACTCTGTGTACTGGTGTTACTCCAGAGTCAATGGTTAACACCTCATGGTGTGCCACTTGTCGGCATTTGTAGTTTAAGGAACATTTTCTCTGATATTACATTTCTTGCGTTGTTGTAACGATGCAGGCCTCTTTAACTCAAGGTCTGAGGCTATTGTGTTAGCATTTGTTTTATCTTGTGATCCAGGACCTTTTGTCCTGCGTGTTTTGTGAACCTTACTTTACCTTTGTTGCACACTTCAATAAAGACGCACATTCTTTACTGGACAGTCTGAAAATACACATGGCAATACGCATTGTTACGCTTCTGTCCAGCCGGATGCAGGTTACACACTGTGTGCATCGGCTGTGTTTACCCTTGACACAGTTGCTCATTTGAGGGGACACTCCCTCTTGTGGCGTAAAGGCGTCACTACACCCCTGTATTGCCTGATTGCACAAACGAGAGCACAGTGATTCTTTTAGGTCAAACTGAAAATATTAATAACATGAAATAACAAAAATATTAATAACATGAAATATGAAAGAACAAAATATCAATAACATTAAATAACAAAAATATTAATAACAGGAAATATGAAAAAAACAGACATTAATAACATACAATAACAAAATATTAATATATGAAATAACAAAAATATATGGGTGTCCCTTTTTATAACAATCTGAACTTATTGTCCTCACACTCCCCCGTCAAAAATTCAATGTTGTCCCGACATGCTGACACACATACAGTCCCGTGTTGCAGTACAACCCCGCATTTAGAAAGGTTATGTCCCAGTAGGAGTCAGAAAGTCCCTGAAGATGCGATACTGTTTCACTAAACCATATAGCACTTATCTCCCGTTGATGCCATATGTTTGCAGCAGGCGTTATTGTGCACAATAACAGTCCACTGCAACTTCCATCACTAGCACGGGTGTCTGCATCTTTTCTGAGTAAGGCCCTTTAATGTAGACATAACTTCCTATCTACTTCAAAGTGTGCTGGAGAGTGGTCACAGTGGGTTACATTAGTCCATATTCACTCAAAGATAACCTTATTCCTATTCACTAGTCACATCTGTATTATAGCTTGACTTAACTCTAAGAACTCTAAATTCTTCAAATGAACAGTAACATCAGCTTGACTTTAACTGTCTTTTATCTGGACTCACATATACAACCTATCTAACTGCCATGGTTACCTATACATAGGACATGGTAGGCAGTCCCGACTTATTGTAAGTAAATATTGCTCTCGGTCTTCTGTCTCAAAGGATACTTTTTCGCTCTGGTAGGTAACTGGTCGTCATCTTCCTCGTCACTGCATGCAGACTCAGCAGACTGATGTTCTCCCTCAGCTCTTTGTGTGACATCGTCCTCCTCTTGTACGCCTGTATCTTCTTCCTGTTGGTCCTCCTGATGTTCTGCAGTATCCTCTCCCAGATCTTCGGCCACTGAATCCCTGCCTTCCGCTTACAATCCAATGATTCCTCTCCATTCATCCTCTTTGTCTGAACTGTCTTCTCGTTCCTGTTGCTCATATTGCCACTTGCTCTTTTCCTTTCTTTTTTTCCCCCTGGGTTCTGTGGACATGTTGATCTCCTCCACGGGCAGAAAGTCACACGGAAGCAGGAGGTTTCTATGCATGACTCGAATGCGTCCTTTCCCGTTTTCTGGCCTGAGCTCATACACTGGACTGTCCTGATATTTCCGTCGTGTCACCACAAAAACCTGGACAAGGACATATTCATACCCTCCCTTACATTTCTCCAAATGTAAGAAATCGATGGAAAGCAGCTCAAATGGGTAAGTGGTGACGATGCTGGTGAGGGGAGCTCTGGTTGGCTTATTGGGACGTTTGTTTTTTAGACAGCTGCACACCCGTGTTACGTAATGTTCGACATCCATCTGCATATGAGGCCAATAAAAGCGGTCTCTGATGAGTGTCAAAACTCTCTCAACACCTCTTCGTGCAGTTCTTTATACACTAGCTCATGGAACTTCTTTGGCAGGATTAGTTGTGACCGGCTGGCGGTCTTCCTGTACAGTGAACCCTCATCATCAGTGTGTAGTGTCTGTCTTTCTCTCACCAGCGCAGCTACTTCCTTGTTTCCGCCCTGTTTTCCACCTTTAGGCCAGTGATTAGAGATGACATACTTCAGCACTTCTCCTATCACAGGGTCTTCTTTCTGTGCATCTCTCAGAACTGTCTCTCAGATCTCTGCCACTGTCACGTCACTTTCCTCAGCCAGCACTGTTGAAATGGTTTAAAGGACACAGTCACGGCTCACTGCTTTCCAGCTGAACTGTGAGAGCTTGAGTCACACTGTTCATTACCTGAGGTGCCACTACTGGTTGGTGTGCAGGTTTCCATGTACTGCTCCATGTCCAAGGGCATGCGCGAGAGGCCATCGGCGTCCCTGTTTGCCCTTCCAGGTCGGTACTAAAGAAAAGGTAAAGAAATGACAAACTGCCCAGAATAGAGCTGCCAGGTTAGTATGACACTGTTCCATGAGAACAAACACTGTCAGTATGCATCGTCGACTCTCACGGTTAACAGTAGATAACAGGTTGGTTTTCGACACAACAACATTTTTCAGAAACACTGTTTTTTTTCTTCTCAACCCGTTTTCTTACATAACCAAATGTGCAGATGTGATCAGGTTCATTCCCACAAGGGAATGAACACAAAGGGCTTTGTGTTGTGTTTTTCTGCCATATTTCTTGTGTTTAGGCTTTTCTCTTACCATATTTTCTGTGCACAGCAGGTCATAGAGAGGCTTTGCTATACGTGAAAAAGTTAGAAATATAGTTGCGGTAGTAAGAGATGAATCCCAGCAGCTTCCTCACTTCCCCAATTGTGGTGGAGGTCCGTTGTTGTTTGAATGCTTGGACAGGAGCAATGTCTGCAGGGTCCATTGTATGACCGCTGTCTGTAACAAGCCTTCCCGGGAATCTCACCTGGTTTTTGAAGAGCTCACATTTTCTTGCAGTTCACTTCACTCCGTGACTCCGGTAACGCTGCAGGACCTTCCTCAGATCATTCAAGTGGTCCTCAAATGTCTGAGACTCAACCAAGTTGTCGTCCAAATAGGGCAAGCAAACCTCATCACGCAGTCCCACCAGACACTCCTCCATCGATCTCTGGAACTCTGCAGGAGCAGATGACAAGCCAAAGGGAGTTCTCACCCACTCGTACAATCCCCATGGTGTAATAAATGCCGTGAGGGGACGACTCGACTCTTCCAGGACTCTTCCCTGGTGGTAGGCCTTTCCTTGGTCCAATACCGAAAACCGGGAACTTCCCTTTCAAGTGTTTGACACATCTAGTATCCGTGGTATCGGATGGCGGTCGGGGATCGACTTTTTATTTAGCTCACGGTAGTCACGGCACAGGCGGAGGCTCCCATCCTTTTTCCGCACTCACACACACACACACACAATTGGGCTGGAATAGGGGATTTTGAGTTAGCTAACCACCCTCTGTTTAACAGGTCTTCCAAATACTCTTTTACTTCTTTGTGAAGTGGTTTTGGGACAGATATGTGTGTGCGTTTGACAGGGGCGGGGTCACAGAGGCGAATCTTAATAGTATAGTGTGTTGTATCAGTGTATGTGTGTCACAATCAGTATCAGTAGCAAGCATTTCCTCTTTGCATGAGCGTGTGAATGAGTGTGTGGGTGCAAAACCTGTCTCAGAAGTGTCAGCTGTCAGGTCATCCACTGGGCCTCCCTCTCCGCCGTCCACCCCCTGTAGTCACTGTGACGTCATGCCGTTGTAAGGTGGGCGGCCGTAGTCTCCGCTGTGACGATAGTTGCCGCCCCTTCTTTGGCCCCCTCCTCTGTTTCTCCGCTTAGGGCAGTCTTTGCTCCAGTGTCCTTTTTCACCACATGTGAAACATGTCTCATAGTCAACGTTTTTCCGCTCAGAATATGTGTCTCGTTGTTTGTACTGATAACCTCTCCGCTTGGAGGCTTCTTCTTTCTGTAACAAACAGGAGGAGGAACATGTCTTCCATTCTTTTCTCTCTCTCTCTCTCTTATCGTCTTTCTTTTCTTTGAGACGCTTTTCTTCTTCTTCTTCTTCTTGGAGACGC
This sequence comes from Solea senegalensis, assembly GCF_019176455.1. Classification (NCBI taxonomy): domain Eukaryota; kingdom Metazoa; phylum Chordata; class Actinopteri; order Pleuronectiformes; family Soleidae; genus Solea; species Solea senegalensis. Next base: position 12,580,823 of record NC_058039.1, on the reverse strand, counting down.
TTTTTCTGTTCTTGTTCTTAACAGCGGTTTCAATGTCTTTCTGAGTCCAAGGCCTATAAATCAGTATAGGTTCACCATCCAGTCCCGCCACCTCCATCATTGGAAGTTGGACATGAATGACATGTAATGGCAGATGCTTGTTGAGGTGCTGGGATGGGGCCGGGCAGACGACGTCGGGCGGACGGGCGTCCAGGTCGGGATCCAGTGTTTGAGCAGTCAGCAGTGAAAGGCTGCGAGTGTGTGTTCTCAAACAGTGCATCATTCTTATCAGGCAATGCATTTGCAACCTCTTTTTCTTTATCTATTTTTCCCTTTTCCTCTTTTTCTTTTTGACATTTTCTCTATTTGCTAATTCTCTCATTTCCCTTGTTTCAGCTTCGGTTTTCCACATACTGAGTATCTTTCTATGTTTTTTGTTTTATACACCGCGTTCCAAATGATTATGCCAGTGATATTTTTCTCTAATGTTTCTAAATAGTCGATGCAAATGACAGTCAGCATGATTTTCAAATCATTAACCGTCAGAGTATTATTTGAATGTCATTGAACAAACCTTCCAATGATCAAAAATAAAAAACTTCAAATGCACTGTTCCAAATTATGATGCACAACAGAGTTTCAAAACATTTTCTAGGTTGTAAAGAACTGAAAATGGTCATTTGTTGAATTTGCAGCATTAGGAGGTCATATTTATTGAAATCAAAAGCTATTTCAATGAAAAACCTCTCAACAGATCAAGTTCCATTTTAACATAGGACCCCTTATTTGACAGCAGCTTCACGATTCTCGCATCCATTGAACGTATGAGTTTTTGGAGAGTTTCTGCTTGAATTTCTTTGCAGAATGTCAGTATAGCCTCCCAGAGCTGCTGTTTGGATGTGAACTGCCTCCCACCCTCATAGATCTTTTGCTTGAGGATGCTCCAGAAGTTCTCCATAGGGTTGAGGTCAGGGGAGGACGGGGGCCACACCATGAGTGTCTCTCCTTTTATGCCCATAGCAGCCAATGATGCAGAGGTATTCCTTGTAGCATGACATGGTGCATTGTCATGCATGTAGATGTTGTTGTTACGGAAAGCACGGTTCTTCTTTTTGTACCATGGAATAAAGTGCTCAGTCAGATACGCCACATACTTTTCAGAGGTCATTTTCTCACCTTCGGGGACCCTAAAGGGGCCGACCAGCTCTCTCCCCATGACTCCACGCCGTCCACCAACCGTCCACTACTCCGTCCATCTGGACCATCCAGGGTTGCACGGCACTCATCGGTGAACAAGACTGTTTGAAAATGAGTCTTCATGTATTTCTGGGCCCACTGCAGCCGTTTCTGCTTGTGAGCATTGTTTAGGGGTGGCCGAATAGAAGGTTTACGCATAACTGCAAGCCTCTGGAGGATCCTAGGACTCCAGAGGCACCAGCAGCTTCAAATACCTGTTTGCTGCTTTGTAATGGCATTTTAGAAGCTGCTCTCTTAATCCCATGTATTTGTCTGGCAGAAACCTTCCTCATTGTGCCTTTATCTGCACGAACCCGCGTGTGCTCCGAATCAGCCACAAATCTCTTCACAGTACGATGATCGCGATTAAGTTTTCGTGAAATATCTGAGGTTTTCATACCTTGTCCAAGGCATTCAACTATTTCATGCTTTTCAGCAGCAGAGAGATCCTTTTTCTGTCCCATATTGCTTGAAAATGGCGCTGGGCTTAATAATGTGGAACGTCCTTCTGGAGTAGTTTTTCCTTGAATTGGGCTCACCTGGCAAACTGATCATCACAGGTGTCTGACGTTGATTTCAGTGATCCAAAGAGCCCTGAGACACAACACCATCCATGAGTTTAATTGAAAAACTAAACATTTCATCTTTAGGACACTTAAATACAATTTGCATCATCTACCACTGGCCCCTCAGTCTCGGACACTTCAGGCTTCTTACTTTGTCTGTTTCCCATTTTCCTGAGCTGGCAGTGTGCACACTTTTACCATATACCACACAGACGTCTCCGTGCTGGCACTCCTTTCGTTCAGTACAAAGGCTTCAAACTATCTCTGCTGAATTATATATTCAGCTTCTGTTCTCCTTTCGTGTTAGTACAAAGGAGACTAAAAAACTTCTAGACAGTGCTCCTAGATCGAAATCTCTAGACAGGACTTCCAGACTTCAAGTCGTCAAATCTTGGAATACTCTGGGAACCAGAAAATCAAGTTGTTTTAATGACTAAAATCAAGTGATTTTCAATGTATTTTATTTACTTTTAATTTCATTTATACTTAAAAACGATTTTTAGAATGAAATGTCTCACACCTAAGGGTCGTCTGTGCTGCTGGTGAGAACGACCTCGGGTCTCACGGTCCGACAGGTCTAACAATCAGCTTTGTGTGGGAATAACTAAGCTTGCTAGGTGTTTAGAGTAAGGGTGTCAATATGCGAGGGAGAGAGATATCTTGGAAGAGCTACAAGTGTGTAGGTCAAAGGTGAATGGCCTAGTATGAAGCTACAGGAACGTGTGTGTGATCAAAGATGTAAAGAGATGGAAAATGTTATTTTCCATAACAGCTGCAGAGATGGTATGGTTCCTGTATCCTGTTCATCCCGAGAGAAAAGCTGACTCTCTTCCCTCAGTCGCTGCCATTTGTGTCTCCAAGTGTTGGATGCTGTCTGTGATGAGCTGATAAACGTCTTTTTGCTGCTCACTCTGCTTTTGACCTGAAACAGATGGAGGTGGGAGCGATGTCACAGCACTAGCGGACACTTCAACTTGTTCTGACCTGTCTGTGTGAGCCTCTTCTGTGTCCGACGTCCCCTGGACAGGTGACCACTTTGTCCACACCTGAAGCAGTCAGTGGTCACACTGCTCCCCTCTGTTTCTGTCTTGACAGTCTTTGCAGCTCCCTTTATTTCAGCTATTTCACACTTCAGCTGCTTAATGACATCTAGGAGCTCCGATTCTTTATGGGTCACTGTTGATGGTGTTTTTACTGTTTTCATCTTCGTCCACGTGGAGGACGATTGTTCTCGTCCACCAACTGCACCAATTGCTGCCTCTTGAACTGGTCGTGTCTCTGCTCTTATCTCCCTCACTTTGAGTTCTCTGCTGCTCTTCCCAAATTTTTGTTGCCTTTCAGCCTCAAAGCTCACAAAAAAGAATAAACTAAAAAGTTCATATGTAAAAATAAACAGCACTTGTAGGTTTTTCTTCCTATTATCAGTGTTTATAGATAAAAACTGTCCTGTGCTTCCATTAAATCAAGACCAAGGTATTGCCTTGTTTTCTTTTTTTGATACCAGTGAGTCTTTGGTACTTTCTGGACGTTTCTCACACAACAGGCTCGTGATCAGGTGTTGGTGATAAATGGCTTAATAAAGTGAAAGGTGGACCAAAACAAATGATAGTTTTTATTTGGCTGATACTGACTTCTAATTATACAGTCGAGTGTCTGACTGGGATGCACAAATATAATTACATTAACCTCACAAATAGAATAGAATAGAATAGAATAAGTCTTGACTGTTTTCTTTGGCTCACCAGCACAGTAAACAGACGACAGTAAGGTAAAAACATTGTCATCCATAAAAAACATACAATAGACACAATAAAAACAAAGATAAGATACAGTGTAAATAGGAACAAAAGTAGAGGTAAAATAAGATCTAATAAGATAAATAAAGCACAACGGTAAAGCAGTTCAGGTCATAATGTGAATTGATCACTTTGTCAAGTTCAAGATGAAAAGATTTTTTTAAAGGACCTTTGGCCAGAGGAACTCTGTAGCGCCTCCCAGACTTCAGAAGCTCAAACTGACAGGACAGAGGGTGAGAGCTATCTGCCAGGATTCTTCTTTGTTTGCTCCTTGTCCTTTCAGTGTAAGTGTTGGTATGTTCTGGGGTTTTGCCACAATTTTACCAGCCATTTTTACAATTCTATTTAGCTTGACCTTACACTTAACACTCTCAATATGTGCAGTAGACACAAGCTCTAAAATGTCCAAGGCAGCTTAATCTTCTAAGCAGACGGAGTCGCTGTGAGCATTTCTTGAAGATAAAATCTGTGTTTTCAGAGAAGCTAAAATGACTGTCAAGGCCTGTGCCTAGATATTTAAAGGTTTCCACAGTTTCAACAAGCTGGCCATCAAGTGAAAGTGGCTCTATCGTCAGTTCTTGCTTTACGTGACCGACTAGCTCCTTTGTTTTTGACACGTTGATTTCAAGCTGGCTGTCAAGACACCACGCTTCCAGGGCCTTAATGTGGGCAAGGTAAAAGGCCTCACCAGAGGGGTCAGATTTCTGTAGCCGGCCGACTAAGGCCATGTCGTCGGCGTACTTAATCAATTTAAAACGTTTATCATGAAGTGCAAGCTCATTTGTGAAAAGTGAAAAGAGCAAAGGTGAAAGAACGCTACCCTGTGGGCAGCCAGTGCTTATGATGAGTTCTCCTGACAGAATAGCGTTAGTACAAGAGAGAAAGTCTCTGATCCAGAGCATCAAGCCTTTTTTTCAAGATTCAAAAATCTGACAGCCTTTTCAGAAGAGTGTGTCATTTCTTAGAGTTAAAAGCTGCACTCAAGTCTACAAATAAAAACTCTAGCGTATGCTTTGAGATCACATCTAGCAAGGTCAGCACAGCATCATCAGTACCTCTTTCCCTCTTGTAGGCAAACTGTAGGGGGTCTAGTTCACCAACCACTGTGGTGGTCAAAAGATCAACCACAACTCTCTCCATAGTTTTGCCTAATATGGAGGTTATGGCGATGGGCCCAAAATCTTCAGGTTTACTTGCCCCTAGCTTTTTTGGTATAGGCCTTATAATGGATCGTTTCCACGATCTGGGCGCGCCTTTAACAAGGAGGGAATTGAACAGTTTTGAGAGGACTCCTTTCAGTTGAGGAGCACAGTCCTTAAGTAGACGGGCCTTCAGTGGCCTTGTTTGGCTTCAGCTGAAAAAGACTTTGAGCCACAGCATCCACAGTGATGGCTGTGGGTGCTCCTGTAGGGAGATTTTTACACATCTCATCACATTCCTGTTTGTCATCCACTTTATCAAATCTACAGAAAAAGTGCTTTAACTCGTCAACAAAACACTGATTGATGCTTGGAGGAGTATCACATTTCTTATTGGTTTTACCCATTAGTGTATTTAGACCCTCCCAGGCTTGTTTTATGTTGCCACCAAAATATTTACTTTCTACTTTGTTCTTGTACTCAGTTTTTGCCTTGGATATATTCCCTCTAAGCTGTCTCTTTTGTCCCTGCATTAATTGCAGATCACCAGAACAGAAAGCAGCCTTCTTTTCATTAAGACAGTATCATCGAAGCAATCTCTTAGTTGCTCTTTACTTTTGTCAGACCACACCTGTATTTGCTTCTGAACAATTTTCATTCTTTTGACCACAGCCTTGTGTTTAGGCAAAAGATGAATTACATTGTGGTCAGATTTTCCAAGAGGCGGTCTACATACCGCTTTATAAGCCTCGGGGACGTTGCCATAGCGACGGTAAAGCGTCCGATTTAAACGTGTAGGACAGTCGACATGTTGCTGTCGTGTGGCTACTTCAGGTGACTGAGTTGCACATGAAACAGCTCGTTTGGGGCTCGGACCCTGGGACCCATTTTGGGATACGCCCCTATTACACTCAATGAACATGAGATCGTAGCCAGCCTGTCTAGTATCAAGCCCAACTCGGCCCCGGGGCCCGATGGCCTGAGAGGTAGCGTTTTAAACGAAAATGTTCATGAACTTAAAGGTATTGTGTTGGAGTTATTCCAGTATTTGCTCAATTCTCTAACAACTTCCCAAATGATGGAAAATGTCTTATATCATGCCTGTCCCCAAAAAGCCTGGAGCAACCCAATTAAAAGATTTCAGGCCCATTGCTCTTACTTCTATCTTGGGAAAATGTTTTGAGAGAGTTATAAGCAGACAAATGACAGCGTCGGTCTCTAACAGCTTCGATCATCTCCAGTTTGCTTAGAAATGTCAGAGGGGAACTGATGACGCCACTGTCAGTATGTTCCACACCCTGTCAAAGCACCTTCAAGTCCCCTCCCATCTTGCTAGGGCCCTGTTTATCGATTTCACTTCTGCTTTTAACAGCATGCAGATTCACATCCTGCTGCAGAGACTTAGTGATATAGGAGTAAACGGTGGTATCATCCACCTTGTTAGGGACTTCCTCTCTGACCGCCCTCAACAGGTTCTGGTCAATAACACTCGGTCCGACATCATTGTGCTTAACACTGGGGCCCCCGCAGGGGACTATTTTATCCCCATCACACGTTTCTCGATATACACAAACGAATTCCAATTAGATCTGGAAAAGTTTGGTTTGTTGAAGTATGCGGATGATATGGCCCTGGTTGCCGTATTGGAGAAGGGGGACATAGTGGGAGAGGACGTATACAGAGCACATGTGTCATCTCTCCTGAAGTGGTGCCATGAAAGCTTCTTAGAGATCAATGTAACAAAAACACAGGAACTTGTCTTTCATGAAAAGGACCCTGTGCAGCCCCCTTATAATTAAGGGACAAAATGTAGAGGTAGTAAACAAGTTCAAATATTTAGGTACATATATTGATTGCAACCTAAATTTCAGTGAAAACACTGACTACATTCTTTAAACCTGTAATCAGCGTCTCCACTTAGTACGCAAGCTCAACTCCTTTAGAGTGAGCAAGCATATTATGGAAACAGTTTAGAAGAACCTGATGGAGGGCATCTTAACTTTGAACATGGCAACGTGGTACGCTAATCTAAACATAAAAGGAAGAAGCAAGCTGCAGAGAATAGGAAATATAGCCTAAAAAATCATAGGTATGAGACGGAAACAATTAAGTTGTGTGTATGAGGAAGTGCTGAGGAAAAAAGCTGTCAAAATAGCAAACGATCCCTCTCATCCACTTAATAGGGAGTTTGAACTTCTTCCCTCTGGTAGACGTTGTAAAGTACTAAGGGCAAATCGTAATATCTTTAAAAATCCCTTCATCCCCAATGCCATTGGAGCACTGAACACCATGTCCCGTTGATGCCTTTTTAATGTAACTGCCACTGCTGTCCTGCTTTTTGCCCTGAAGATGTTTGAATGTAAGTGTTGTTGTTGGCGTCCTGCTTGTTGTTTGTATGAGACCAAAAGACACATGTCCACATTGTGGACAATCAATGAAACAAACAAACAAACAAACTATAGCTCCTCTATCTACGGCTTCATGTATTGCTCTGATCAGCGTGTGCTTTTTGCTCTGTTTTCCAGTGGAAATCTTAGCTTGCAAACACACCTCTTGTAGCTGCTCACATTTGAACTGCACCAGGATCTCATTCAGTTGATCTTGCAGTCGCTCCAGCTCCATAGTTGCGTTTGGTCTGCGATCTCACACTGCTTCTCCGTAGCACCGCTGATCCCACTTCTGACACCAAATGTTGTTGCACACTTCAATAAAGACGCACATTCTTTACTGGACAGTCTGAAAATACACATGGCAATACGCATTGTTACGCTTCTGTCCAGCGGGATGCAGGTTACACACTGTGTGCATCGGCTGTGTTTACCCTTGACACAGTTGCTCATTTGAGGGGACACTCCCTCTTGTGGCGTAAAGGCGCCACTACACCCCTGTATTGCCTGATTGCACAAACGAGAGCACAGTAATTCTTTGTTCATTAGGATTTATGCGTACACGATTTACAATAACGTGTACAAAATGAAGGGGAAATTCACTGACCACACATCTGAGTTCAAGTTTGATATTAGGTGTAAATGAGTTGCTACTTCTTGTCCTGATTTAGATTCTAATATAGAAAGTTTGGGAAACACTGTGGCAGTAAAAAACAAACAGTTAACAATAAATGATTTGGGGGAAAAAATAAAGCAAATGAAGAGTTTCCTGTGAATGTAGAACTAAAATGACACAGAAATAACAGAATTAATTTCCTTCTTTCCAAAGCTACAAGGAGCCACTGCAGAGGAGCAGCAGAGTTCACAGAGCCTGCTCTAAGAGTGTGAAATGAGGAAAAACTAAACAGAGACAGTATATATTTGGAAAATTAGGGGATTTATTGAATATTGAAAAGCAAGATACAAGTAAAAAAAGGAAAGCAATAACAGAGCAACTTATTTTAACATTAATTAATTTACCAAAACACATACAAATACTAATTCAATTTAAAAAACCCACACCTTTTGTAATAACTCATTTGATTAAAATACAATCAACAGACCAAAACATATATTAGGATATTATAACTGCAATAAACATGATATTGATAATTATCAAAAATATAATATTTATTTTTTAACATTTAAAGTTTCGAAAGATATATACAAGCCAAATATTTAAGTGGAAAATCAGATGAGCACTGATGCTTTTTGTTTAATGTGTGTTTGTGTCTTGGATCTACAGCCGATACATCACTGAATATGTGATCATTATTATTAACATGTGGCATCGTGTATATAGTGAAGAAAGAGATTTTCTGCAAATGGAACTAACAGTGAGTTTAGAGATGCAACACAAACCAGGTGGAAATGTGTCCAATCATTTTCTATCTTGTTGAGTAAAGAGGCAAAACATTGTGCCACAAATAAAAGCAGAATGACACCTGCAGCTAATCTACAGTCTCTATACCACGTTGTAAATGTGTGATTGAACGACGCTGATGGACTTACACTGTTGTCCCCAGTGATTTTACACAACCAGAGAATGAAAAGAAAGTCTATATAGTCAATGTGTATTTGGAGTTGTGTTATTTCTCATGGTTTCCATGACGATACCCAACACCAGGAATATGAAAGTGGAACTATGTGTGGATTTGTTTTGGACGATCACACAAAGATTTCCGTGAACCTACAGAAAGAAAACAACATTAAATGATGATGAATATTTGAAAAAAGACAGATTTCATAAATACACATTGTCATTGAGACGTAAAAAACTGCGATGATTCAGACTGGTGAGACAGTTAGAGCTGGGTATTATGACCCAAATGTTTATGGTGACAAAAATGTTCATGTCACTTTAAGAAAGCCGTTCATTTGATCTTCTTTATGGACAGAAAACTCCTTGTAGTGTTTCATAAATCTGAGGTGAAACATTTCAAGTTATTTTTCTTCAGTGATTTTGTTTTACTTACAAAGGAACGGTGATGTATTTGTCATTTATTCTCTCTCAGTGTTCAGCTGCTGCACCTCAGTGCTGCTCGCAGCTGTGGGGTCAGAAACACATTGTTAACAAAGATCACACTTTTCTTTTCTTTCCTTCTTTTTTCAAGTCTTTGCATGAAAAGCAAAGCTCTCATATGTCTGTATGAACACATATAAACCTGGACATGTTCTGTAAACATGTAGAATAACAGCTGTGTCAATACCACGTCCATTTCAACCTAAGTTAGAATTCTAAATTCTAAATATGAATCATGGAAATACAAATCTTTACTTACGAGATGGGGCGGATTTGGCTGAAAAAGGAAAGAAAATGAAAATCATTCCAAACATCATGTTGTCACCAGTGATTTGTTTCTCTTCAACTCACACAAAGTGAAACAGAAATCACTTCCAGCTTCAGTTTCCACATTAGAAATCATTTCTTTTTCTAAACCTGCTCCATGACATCATCACGCTGTAGTGATGATGTCATGGTGACACTGACGTCTATTTAAATTGGAATCAAAGCAGAAATCTGTTGAGTGTGAAAACATTCCTATTTCATCAGTCACAATGTACAAACATTACATTAGAAATGTCATTTTCAATTGTTTCCTTCATGTTTGACTGAAAAAAGTCACTTGAAGTTTCTACGTTTCTATGCAAATGAAACGCATACATGTAAATATTTGGCCTAAATGTTTGTGTGAGTGTCTCTGTCAGAAGTGAACCTTTGAAAAAACAAAAATCAACCTGGTCTGAAGAAATAAATGGAGCAAAAGTGGTTTAGTATCATTGGATTGTTGATGTTGATGATACAGGTTTACAAATATGATCCATGTGTGAAGAAATCTCACCTTTGTGACTTTAAAGCATCAACTCAAAGTGTGAAATAAAACAAGTGACAACACTGTCAGTGTGTGTGTGTGTGTGTGTGTGTGTGTGTTGCTCTCACCACTGAATCTTCTGTACAAGAAGAAAGCAGCGGCAGCGAAGATGATGACGATAAGAACAACCACTGCAACGATGATGATGATGGTCGTGTCCATGGGCTTCACTGTTCAGCAAAAACACAAAAAACAAACAGTCACAACCTGTGCACATGAAGCAGCTGACACACACACACACACACACACACAATATATGTAGTTCAATCTTTTACTGTATCATTGATTAACATATATATATATATGTTTTACATGTTTACCCTTCACATCATATTTTAAATGCACGTAGGATTAAATTTGGCATAAATAACCTTTTTATTTGATGATATTTATTATTTATTTGTGGTTATTTATGAGGAAATCAAATCATTTTGACTCATAATGACATTATTTCCAAATATGTATACAAGCAAATATATCTACATTCAAATCCTAATATTGTGTTCAAATGTCATTTTAACTGTGAACATATCTGACCGATCAATTTGACCTTTATTGATTTATGCACATGTGAATCTACTCATCATTAGTGACATGAATAAAAAACTGTCTCTAGTGGTCACATGGTGTAATTATTCATCGCGACAAAAGAAAGAATGTCCATTTTATCTGTGGATCACTGAAGAACTGAACTTTTGACCATGATTTAAGCTGGAGACTTTCAACTTTATCAAAGGTTTTATAAAATAAAACCATAACATGAAGACAAGTAGTGAAAGAAAACTTTTCTTTGATGGATTTGTCACATGATGATGTCATGATGCAGCACAAGCATGGACTGAATACACACCTACAATGAAAGTGTTCATGAATCAATGAAAAGCAACAAGCATGACCTGCAGAACTATTACAGTGAATTAAAGGAGTGTTTAGGAGTTTTACCTCTGTTGGATTGGACGGCGTCTTTGTCCAGTACTTTGACAACGTCCTCGTTCACACCAGAGAGCTGGAACACGCAGTCATACTTCCTCCAGTCCTCAGGTGGGATTGATGACACTCGCAGGTCAGTGCTCATCTGGAAGGTTCCGTCATGGTTGGGCAGAGTCTCTCCGTGGTCCACGTCCTCATGAAGCTCCTCTCCTTCTTTCCTCCAGAACAACAAGGCTTTGTTTGGGTAGAAACCTGTAGCGTGGCAGGTCACTGGAGAGGAGGGAGACTTCTGGAGGAGAGACACTGAGGGAAGCTCTGGAGAAGGAAAACAAACGTTGACACTTTATTATAACTCACATTCCTGTTTGCTGTCATTGATCCTGCATTCGTTTCTGAGTCTGGCTGTAAATTGAGGTTTTCACACATCTGAGGACTGGACTTTTTCAGTCTGGACCTTTTTTCTGATGAGATCAGACTGACTAACTCACTATCTTTAAATACTTCTTTCTTTTAAAAACAACTTATTGTTACAAGTTTCTTTCTTTCTTTCACTGATTGACTTCATTTCACATCATTTGTTGTCTTCATGTTGTAAACCTTTTAAAATGGTTTCTATTTTGATGATAGATGAACACTTTGAATTCATTTATTGATCTTAAACTGGAACATCTATGTTGTAGCAGTGCAAAATTATATTATTTTATGTTTTACTTTATTTTTTAGAATGTAATATATTTATTGTGTTTTGTCAGATAAAATACAAAATGTGTCATTTTTTCCACATATATTGAATTTCAATTGAATAGATGTGTTTTCTTTATTATTAATATTAATCTAATACTAAGATTTATTGTCACAATATCTGCAGCATAAGCTATAGTTAAAATATGGCTGCAATGATGAATTGTTTATTATTTGATTACTAAATTAATCACCATCTATTTTGATTAGCAATTTCAAGGTTTTTTTAAATGATTAATGGAAGATTTCTGCTTTTCAGCTTTTTAAATGTGAACATTTTCTGGTTTCTTTGCTTCAAATAACAAAGAAATAGTTTTGAATCCCCCAACCCTTTCAACATTTCATCTTTGATGTGTCTCGTACAAAGTGGCGCGTTTTTATGACAAACACGCTTGGACGAGTTTGCTCAATTACGTAGGATGCAAATCACCAAAATGGAGGCCAAAATTCAAAATGGCTGACTTCCTGTTGAGTTGAGGCCATGGTTACAGTCGACTTTTTTGTTCGTCTTGGTCTATAACATCTTTCCACCAAGTTTTGGGAAATTCAGTGAAACTCAATTTTGCCTCAGTTTACAACTTAGGGGGCGCTATAGAGCCCTTGAGTAACACACGGGTTTGGGACCTATGCCAATATCGCATTTTCACCAGACCTGACCTCCATGCCAAGTTTCAGGAGTTTTCATGCACGTTAACCCCTCAAAAACGACCGGAAAGCCACGGATATAATAATAATCTGAAGGATTACAATAGGAGGTTCCTCGCTGTCCCGGCCCCCGCCATTCGTGGCTCGGGCCCTAACTAAAAGTGAATAATTTTGGTTTATGGACAAAACAAGACATTTGAGAACGTCATCATAATTTCCAGGTTTCAGAAACACAGATCAACATATTTTATGGACCAAATAACTCATTTGTTCTTTATTATTTAGTCGAGCTCTAAGAGACAGATGAAGAAATGTGAAATGGGAGACAGAGACTTAGAAAAGACTGTGGACGCTAAAAGAGACAGAGAGTGAAACTGTTGTGGACATAAACAAACAAAAAAGGAAAACACGAGGAGAAGAAAAAAAAGAGTGCTTATAAATGTGTGTGTGAAAGAGAGACACGGGGAAAAGAGAGTGAGACAGAGAGATGAAGAGACAGAGAGAGAGAGAGACACGTCATCAGTGTGAGACACAGTGGTGGTAAAAGACATCATCAGAAATAAAAGACACGTATGAAGATTATGTTCATTCAGGTTCTGGGGTTTTACCTGTTCTCTGCAGAGAGCTCTTCCCATACTCCACGTACTTCTTCCCCCACTCAGGACACAACTTGGTGAAGTAGTTTTTATAAACAGCAAGATCAGCTTTATCAGCATCCCATTTGTTTTTGGTGATGACAGCCTGTGATGATGGAGCGATCCATGTCTCTGTCTTCAGGTCCAATACTATGAAGTCTTCTCCATCATAACCATACTGATCATAACCGTTAACTTCTCCAGTCTCATCATCCCAGTCACAGCCATACATATTCTGGAAAATGTGAACACCTGAGAGAGAGAGAGAGAGAGAGAGAGAGAGAGAGAGAGAGAGAGTTCACATCATCTCTTTACCACAGAGAACAACACACAGGTTTGATGGAGTGACATCATTAATCAGCATTAAATAAAAAGTGTTATGGCTCTGACACTATGATCAAATCTAACGTCTCATTCTGTCATTTATTTATTATTTGTTCTACACAATGTGGTTCATTATTGCACAATAAATGTAATATCATGTGTTGCTCTACTTTCTATCTTAAAATCTTATTATTTATGATGAGACATTTTCATCATGTCATTAAATCACTGTTTCAACTGTAATGTGTCAGAAAATGTTCTGTGACAATTGTCCAGAGAATTTCTCTGGTTTGACTCTCATGTCATGTTCACTGGTCACTGTTGATTCACCTTTTCTTAAGTTTCATTCAACAACTGTCTCACTTCTCTTGAGTTTTGTGAGACAGTTTTTCCTGTGACGCTGGTGTGGGACGAGTCAGTGAGCCGAGTTGACTTTGACGTCACACTCGACTCAATGTTTGAATTCTGTTTTCCTTCTTATTGTAATTGTGTTCGTACAAGATACTGTTGTGAAGCAGCGTCATCTCAAAGTGTGTATGTGCAGGAGCAACACTGCAGAGACATGTGCTAGAAAGTAAGGTCAGTTCCATCCAACACAAACACACAGTTTTCACTTTCATGACGACTCCACAGAATAAGTCTGTGTGATGACGTCACGTCACTTTAGTCTGTGTTCACACCTGAGAGTCTGCTGCGTTGGTGCCAGGGCTGCAACTAACCATTATGTTCATTATTCATTCTTCTCTCCATTAATCACTGATCAGCTGTTTGTTCTGTACAACGTCAACAAATATTGATCAACCTCCAAATGATGTTTTCAAATGTCCTCTTTTGTCCAGAGAATAAAACTAATCCGTTTTTTGAATCATTTCTTTGTAACAAGAAACCAGAAAATATTCACATTGAAGAAGCTGAACAATGTGTTTTAAAACTAAGAAAAAAGAATATTGATGGAAACAGTTGATTCATTTAGTAACTGATTCATCATTGATGAATAGATTACTTGTCACAGCCTCAGTTGGTTCACACCTGGTGTTAGAATCACTTTCATTGGTCAGCAGTTTGGTTCATGTTGAATAATCACTTTATTCATTTGTGCTTTTGGTTAAACACATTGTTAAATGTGGAACATAAACAACACAAGACGCTGCTGTGATTGCTTCACATTGAGTTAAACCAGTGATTGACAGCTGGTATCGTCCAATAGGAGCCTGGTTGCAGGTGACGTCTAAACTGTTTTCCTTAAACACGGTGTCCCTTTGATATTATGATTGTAAGCAACAATCGATGAGTTATATCTCAGAGTTTTAAAGGATATCCACTCATTATCGTTATCGTGGAGATATTATCTTTTGTCCATGTCGCCCACAACGAGTTCAAACTTAGACCTGAATATTTGTGTGTGGACCCTCTTTAACGTCACCTGTATCAGATCAGAGTTTTGATGAATTATCACTAGAACACACTGACCTGGAGCTTATTCTACAAATGTTATTTCTGCAGATGACCCCTGACCTCTGCATCATCATCATCATCACACAATCACTGACCTCCTCTGCTTTAACCCAATATTAACTATTTAGAAATGCAAACGGTGATAAAGTGGATGATTTACATGGACAAAGACGATGAAGAGAACATGAAGGTGTGAAGAGTAATAGAGTATAAGGTAATGATAATTGTTAACATTTTCATTTCATGGATAAAAGTAATATTCATTTAGAGTTGAAGATTCTGTGCTGAAGTCATCGACAACACAGCAACAACTGACAGGGCTTTGTTTTAATGATCCATTCAACTGTTGATTCTTTTAGAAATTCAGTTTTGTTTGGTCATAAAATGTGAACAATCCTTTTATCTTTTAACTTTTAACCATTCACATTTTATTCATAAACAGTAAATAATTGTGTGTGTGTGTGTGAGGTGATTAATACACATTTTATCAGTAAAAAGTGAAACACAAACAAACCTCCAGTTTGGTTGAAGCGTTTCTTTGCAATTTCAATGTTGGCTTTGAACCACTGCTGTTCACCCAAACGGTTCACAGTCTCTCTCACCCAGTACTGTGGATCTGTGTTCTTACTCATCCAGTCCTGTTTGGGTACATCTTGCTTTGTGTTGCTGTCATAGTGATCAATCTGAACATCATCAACCAAACCAACAGCCATAAACTGTGGGAAGTTTGGGACTTCAGATGATCCAGTGTAGAAATACTTCAGAGAGTGAATTCCTGTGAGAGACAGTGAACGTCAAGACTTAAGATTTCAGAATGACAGTTTTATAAATCACTGAACTCAGAGTCAAGACGACATCAAATACATTCAAACACATTTCACTCCTCCTCAGTGACAAATATCTATCTAGACATACTGTATATTTATAAGATTTTATTATTTTATTGAATAATTCTCTTCATTAAAAATAACTTTTAGATAAATAAACTTTTAGTCTTTAATGTTTTCTTTAGTAATATCTTATCAATGTATTTATAACTATTTATTTATGAATTAGTTTTTTATCCAAATGATGTGTTGTACAAATAAATCATTCACAAATTAATTTGACAAGAAGGTATTTATCTGTTATTTATTTCATCATTATGAGAAGAGTCACTTTTAATGATAAAATATACACGATTTAGCTGCTGATTCATATTTTATTGTAAAATGTTGTATAAAAGGGTTTAATTATCAGTAAGATACGTCTAAATGAAGTTTATTCATCATATCAGATGATAATAAATACACTTAAAAATGGTTTTAAAGTTGTTTTCCGCGTTTGGAGCTCACACCTTTTTATAGACCTTCATGAGGTCATGAATAACTAAAAGTGAAATGGTGGAAGTGCATATGTGCACATTAGACTGTATGATGAAGAAAATAATAAACAATAAGAAAGAAAGAAAGATTTAAATCATATAATTCAATATATTTGACATTGTTAGAATCTAGAATGGAGTCCTACAACTAAACATCCAGGACCATCAGATGACGTCACATTCATACAAACATGATAAAAAGACATGAAACATTTGTTACAATCGATCAAACATTATACATAAAAGAAGCTCACCTGCGCTCGCGCTGTGTATTCCCAGCAGAACCAGTAAAAGCAGGATCTTCATAGTGATTTTCTCCGTTTGTTGAAGTGACGGTGAAACTGCGTCTTTATCCAGAAGAAGACAAACTGAGACTCCAGCGACAAACACTGAGATAAAAACACTGAGAGGCGTGAACCTCCATCTGAGCCAATGAGAATTCAATATGAGCCTCAACGTCACTAAACTCCGGGTGAAACTGACTCACTCAGGTTATGACCGAAAGTGAAAGTTACAACTCACGTTATTTTAGCCTGACAATATTATAACAATATTTTTCAATTATGTAACACTTTTCAAACTCAAGCATAAAGATGTTTGTAGATAGACAAACAAAAAGATATGCAAATACAGGTTGAAGTCAACAAATGAATTAATCATATATATATATGTGTGTGTGTGTGTGGTAATGTGTGAGGATAACTGTAAAATTAGGATAAAACACAACAAAAAGTGGCACAATCATTATAATACTGTAGTATATGTTTTAAAGGTGTTTAAAAGCTGCAGTGGAGTCAGCTGATGTCACACTGAGTCTGTACAACAGCTAAAAGGTTCTGTTGGGCCGATCTAACCTAACCCTTAAATCTATGAATAAAATGATTTATTAATTACACACTTAATGATGTTAAACTAACCAGAGCAGTGTCGTGAAGAGCTCCTAGAGGTTTAACCCAAAAATCTTCTTCCTTAAACAAACAGAGCTGCAGAAACAGATTGAATGTGTGTAAACGTGTGCACTGAAGACATACAGCATGAACAGTACATGTGTGCTCACCCACACCACATATATACCCTTTTACAGTGTCTATTATAACTAACTTTCCCTGTTTTACACACTAATTACTAATTACACACACTTCTTATTTTAACCTTCTTTACAGTTGTTGTTACAACTTAATGGAACTGTTAATGGAAGTGAAAAACACATTAAGTCAGATTCCTTGTGTGTGTGCTGATTCTGATTCTCCTCCACTCCACCACCAATACAATACTTGCTTAACTATTGTCAATGTTTTTATGCTGCAGGGTTTGGTTTTAAAGCAGTTGACATGTCTATATGATTTCCCTTAACAAAGACAGGATCACACTGCTTGGTTTACTTACTGGGTTTTCTGGGTCAGGTATCAACACACTCAGCTGGATTTTATGCTCCTGACATGACACCAGTTGAGTTGTTTTGCTGAAATCTGCTTGAATAAGAGAAATGTATCTCCACTGCAGATGATTTTCTCTTTTGTTTTGTTGAGACTGTGTCTCATTTTTCTCTTTCACTCCCTATATTTACAGTTGTCTTCAAAGTAATACAAAATAAAAATAATAAAATGTTCTGATAGTTAAAAACAAAGACACAGACCTAAATGTAGGTTAAGGGCTCCTTTTCTAGTTTACTGATCACAAACACACACATACATCAGTTAAACTTTTCAGCCATGCAATAATAATATAATATCATATAATATAATATAATATAACATAACATACTGTCCAGGGTGTACCCCGCCTATCGCCCGATGTAGCTGAGATTGGCATGGCACCCCCCGCGACCCTCTGGTTGAGGATAAAGCGGTAGATGATGACTGACTGACTGACATAACATAATATAATATAATATAATATAATATAATATAATATAAATTAAATTAAATTAAATTAAATTAAATTAAATTAAATAATAGGGCCATGGTTCCCAACCTGGGGGGCCAGAGATCACATGGGGGCCCAGAGCTTTGTCTGCTCTGCAGTTGTGAGGTTATTAAAATTATGTTTGTACATTTACCCACTCTACAGGATAATCTGAACTCGGTATCTCACATTTCTTTTGATCCACCTTTAAATGCAACACCTCTGTGACCTCTGAACTCCTGGGACCAACACTGTGTAAACAAGTTTCATCAGGTCGGTTAGAGGATATACCTGGGGGGTATTCCATCAAGCAGGCTAAAGGCAAAGCCAAGCTTAAATGGCCAAGTCTGGCTAATATGAGTGAACCCTGTTCCACCAAGGTGGCTAATGTGAATGCCAGCCAAGTAACCATGGTAACTTATGCTGCCGGGCAAACCTGGTCTGTGGCAGGCTAAAAGTGAAGCTTTGCACCATCTATGATCAAAGAATGTCCAGTAGACAGAAACAGAGACACACAACTGTCATGGAATGATAAAATAATATGTAAAACATAAACTATATAATAAAATGTATTCAAGAAATTATTTAGACTAATAATTATAAATCATCTATAAGTACATTAAAGAACATAATCACCAAAATAAAATATAATAAAAAATAAGACACAAATAAATACAAAATTAAACTAATTAGCAAAAATATATAATAAAAGGAAATTTAAAGAGATCATCATTCTTTTGATGTAACAAGGGTTAGGGCCTCCGATTGATAGGAGATAGATGATTGATTTGCTGTCACCTGCATTCACTTACTGTAATAGGGGTCCTCGTCTCCATTGAATTGCTTGATTTGCTAAAATGATTCTAGATAAATAATATCTTTTTTACAATCAATAGATCTGTCATATGATTATTTCCTATAGAATGATAACCAACATTGCATTTCTTCATGTAATAATCTACCATCAATTGTATGATAAATGTGATGAGTCATGTAAAACACTCACTGGTTTCAAAAAATAAAACAATCTCTCAAGAGTTGCCTTGGTTTTGATTTTATAGAAGCACAGGACAGTTTTTATCCATATATGCTGTGAGAATAGCAACCAAAACCAACCAAAACATACTGTTTATTTTTTTGCATATTTCTGCAACAGACTAACTAGATATGGCTGGAACACACCTTCAGCAGTAATACTGTGCAGTAGCAGTGTTAGAGCTCCACCAACAGGCAGAAACAGCCATATTCTTCTCCTCTTTCTGGGAAATCACATGATGAGTCTGTTAGCTTTCGTTTTTCTGTCCTGGCATGATTTACAGATTGGGTGTGTTATTATTGTTGATGCTGTTGCATGTGTCAGGTCACTGAAGCCTCTTGTCCTCCTTGTTTAGCCACATTCCTCTGGTGTCCAACAAAACACTTTCCTCATAAACATAATCAGAGGTGAACATTGTAATAAGTTTTTAACTCATGTAGAACTACAAACTGTTCATAAATGAAAGGTTCACTTCTGGCTTTCTGTAATGATTATACTTGTTGAATATATTAAAACAGGATTTGTATGTATCTAAATATCCAAGTGAGGTTTAAAACCGCTTCATAAATGATGCATTGGTTGAGGTTTTGTTGTTTGTGTTCCGTCTCTTGTCCTCATTTGACCTCTGTCCACAGAACAGTCTGGACTGATATTATGCTGCAAACTTGTTTCTCTTGTTTCTCAGGTTAGGCTGAATTTTCTGAATTTGAGGCGAAGTAAACAGACATGTACACACATAAAACTGGCAGAATTAGAGATGACATTGGAAAAGGAAGGATATAGTGCTCAGTAAAATAGCTTATTTGTCAAAGGGCGCCATCTACTGGTGGCAGTATTCATAGACTGTTAAAAGAATTATGTTTTATGATGGAGGCTCTGTGTTCTGAGCTTCTTTGTCAATTTATTTGTCACAGTTTACTGCTAGAACTTGTATTTCAATGTACAGAGATTGTAATATTTGTTATATTATACACAGTATTTATACAATTTATATTTCTTTTCACTGGACTTGATGGTATTCTACTCTGAGTCATCTTTTGAGCCAATAGTGTTTTTTTTTTATCATAGGTTTCTTTGCAGTGTAAGCAGTTGTTGCCTGGTCCAATCAAGGGACCTGTTGCAAAGTAGAACAGCCAATAAAAATCATTCCTTCTCTGAACTGTCTGCTAACTGTTCAAATCAAAGAAGACAGATTAAGAAGACACAATTGATTCACATTATGCTGAAAGGTTATCATGAAGTTATTGATGATTGATGACCAAAAAAGAGAACAAACTCATGTTAATTGCACCTTTAAGGCAACAATTCAGGTTTTTCTTGTTTTTAATTCGAGTTTTCTTTCAAACATTTCTGACATCTTCTGTGTACGGTGGTCGTCACATACCAGGGAGAATATAAACACTTTCACGACTCTCTCAGTGTCCTCATCCTTCCGTGTTGGGTTTGAGCGTTCTTATTTGTTTGCATCGTGAGCTTGCACTTCAAAAATAGGAAATAAAGCATAAAGCAAGATTCTCACCTAAAGTACAAATAAAAGGCTTTTCCTAAGGCTTCAAAAACAAATTGATTTTAGATTTTAAATCAATAACACACTTATTCAAACATGCCTATTGAGAGCAAACTTTTCCAATATGCTTCATATATTTCACTCTATTTTTGCTTTTTAGTTTATTTATTTTTTTGATTCACCTTTGCTGTTAATTTGATTCAAATAACTTGACCATCTGCCTCTTAAATATAGTTTATGAATATGCTGTTTTATTTTGAAAGGAAAAGAGGAAGTTGTATATATTCACGCTACCTTGACGCGCACCGTAGGAGAAAGTGAAAGTAAAATGAAGCAGGGTTTTGCAGGGGAAATCCACGGATCTTAGTGACTTTGGTGAACGTGAAAACAGCAGTGGACGTTATTTCGCAGCAGAGCAGAAACATACAAACATGACGGAATTGTCTACGATTTATAAACTGAGCCTGGTCGCTGCTGCCTGTTTCTTCCACGGTAAGCGAATCGTAACACGACCATACAGTAGTTTAGCTTTAGTTTTTGGTGATTTATATCGATGCCGAATTTATTACCAAACACACTCACATGGTTAGACGTCTTCTTTAGGTTATTGTGCTAACAATGTACATATTTTTTAAAGCCTGCGGTGTTTTTCTGAGTGGGATTTTGTTTGAGACGTTTGTTGCCTCATTGCTATGCTGCCCTCTCGTGGCTGAAACTGTCAATACACCCAGCTACCAATGAGACACCTCCACGTGAAGCAGTAAATCAGGGAGTTAATAATATCAAGAGAAAAAAAAAAACTAAGGAAGTTGTTTATTTTATTATTGTTTTAATTTATCTTATTTGTTTTTTATTGTATGACTTTTACAGTTAAAGTTGGATTGGACTGGAAAAAATATTGTGTAACAAATGATGAAGTATAACGTTTAAGCCATACATTTATAAGGAGTGAAATGCGAGAAATATAACATTTTATCGTCCCACTTAGAGATGTGTAGTGCAATAACATTAAAGATGCAGAGATGAGAAAAATGATTTAAAAAGTCAGACTGTGCAAATGTTCATGAGAAAAACATTTACAGTTCAATGACGACAATCAGGCTTTTACTTTTACTTTTGATTGTCAGAGTTCAGTACACTATTAGGCCTCTTTATGGGGGATGTCACAGATTACACACTGCTGTGGCACGGAATATCATAATACAGTGTAACCCTGTTATTATGCTTGTGTTTCCTAGTGTAATTTTTGTATTCACAGTTATGTTTCATCATTTGTGTAAAGCCTGTAGCAGCAGCAGTTGTCCTGCGCTGGATTGCTGGTTTGTGCAGGAGAAAGTGGGTCGAGGAGGAGGCCTTACTCCACCAACATCCCAGGAAAAATCCCTGCTCTACATCAGAACAGACGCAAACAGCCACAGCGCAGAGTCGCAGGAGCCTCTGTCTGACACCAGCCCTGACAGAGTCTATTTTATTACAGGTGAGCAAATATTTTTTCTTTAAAAATGACTGAAACATAAACTTAGAAATTTTAGAAAAATAAACTTTTTTTCAACCTATTTTCATTCTCTTTTTCATTTTTACAAATGTCAGTTAAAGGTGACTTGTGTTGATTTTGCTTTATTTTTTTATAGACTTTAGACTATAGACTTGTATTTTTCTTTCATATAATCCAGATGACAGTATTTACATGTGAGTCTCCTGTGTCCTCAGATCCAGCTGCCACCCTGTGCCATCACTCCCTCAGTCCTCCCAAAGGCTCCATCGAGAAGCCGCAGTGTGAGATCAGCCCCTTCCTGCAGCAGCCCTCAAACCTCAAATGGGTTGCTCCACTCACAGTCTCTGGCTTCAGCCCCTTATACCTCCAAGCAGATTGGTTTTCCGCTGCACTACGTGGGGTAGACAAAGAGCTGGCCATTTCCACCGTCATGCGAGCTCCCACGGCAACCAAAGAGCCAAATGGTAATCATGAAGGAAAGAGGAAATGCTTTTTCTATCTCAGCTGCATGTGGTGGTTTGACTCTCTCTTTCCTCACTCTGTGTTTCCTCAGTGATTCTCAGTGTGACCAGTAAAACCGTGTCGGTGCAGTCCAGACTCGGGAAGCCAGTGTTGCTGGACTGCGGCTTCTGGGTCGACCCTTCCTCGCCTCTGTCCGGGTCCGGTTTTGCCGTCGAGTGGCGCTACCAGTTCAGAGGAAAGGGACGACTTGTTCTGGCTTATGATGGCAAGACAGACCGTCTGGCAGACACACAGGAGAAAGGGGCCACACTGGACATTGAGGGTTTGCACAAGAAAGGAAATGCATCCCTGATTCTGCAGGAGGCAAAAGTGCGTCACTCTGGGACTTACATTTGCACCGTGTATCTGCCGTACCTTCTGGCTCAGGTGGCGGTGGAGCTGGAGATTGTAGGTGAGGGATTACGTGTCATTGTCTGTTCACCTACGTGTTCAACAGAGGGCGCTGCAACAAGGCAGATATTTACAGAGGGCCCTGAACTAAGAGAGGGCCCCCATAAGAGAATCCTTTTAAATATTTAGATTGGCTGGACCGGAGCCTGCACCAACACATCAGGATAAGTTTAGAGTAATGATAATAATACATATTTTATAATATTTTATTTACATGGTGCATTAATGGGTACTAAACTATGTAACACTATAAAACTTATAATACAGAAAACGGTCATTTAAAAACAGATTCTCTTCTTCCATTTTTTTTCCTCCCTCGACCCAGAGCCTCCGTCTCTCTCCATCCACCCTTCCCCGCTGCCCCTCGCTGCTCCTGGCCAGACTTTGAATGTCCACTGCCAAGCGTCCGGCTTTGCCCCCCTCTCCATGGAGCTGAGCTGGGAGTTTAAAGGTGCAGATGGTAAGGCCAGGCCACTGGAATCATGCAGTGTCACAGGGCACAGGGAGGCATGGGATGGCACCTACAGCCAGAGCACTTGGCTGGCGCTCGACACGTCAAAGATGGACCTGGGCACCGGAGGAGAGCTGACCTGTGTGGCTGTTCATCCTGGAGGCACGCGACGGGCCCGCACGTCCCTCAGCATCATCGGTAATGTGGGGGAGTTTTGTTTTTCATGGTATGAGGCACATGTAAGGAATGAGATTAAAGCAATGAGTGTTGCCAATATACAAAGTATTATTTACGAAGAGCTGAAAGTGCATATTAAAGCTAATGGAAGCTAAAGTACTTTGTTTTTAAGTAGCAGATTTACTAGTGAAGATTGAATGTTTAAGTTTAAATAGATAACTTTCATAAAGACTGAAAACAATGTGGGACTCCATTATGTCTTGTTTCTGTTCAGGGTTGACGAGTCCATCTATTGAGGATTCCATGGCAATGGTTGGTGTGGCACTCGTGCTCTATGGTCTCATCAAGTTTGTCTTCTGGACCTTCAGCAGCTCAGGTATCAAATAACATGGCTGCGCTTAAGCAGAAACACAATTTATAAACTGACAATAACAACAATTACTCCTGTATTTTTAAATAATCGTCTTTATGAAAGAAAACTCTTACTGAAAATAAATATATAAATAAATATATTTAAAATTGTGAAAAGCTATTTTAAATGTTTAATGTTCTGTTTTTTTAATCCTTTGTCTTTTGTTTATTCTTCTGTAAACTGACACAGGTGAGGCTGAAAAACTTGATAAGGTAATTAACAACATTATTTATTTTTATTTAAATCATTCATTTGATTTAGCATAAGAGCTGTTTTTGTCACATTTGTGGTAACAATAATGACTTCTCATATCATCCTCACACAGAAGGAGAAGTGAAGAAGGAAGAAGCCAATTGATGTGGAAATTAAACATTCTTGCAGCTCCAGTGGTGGCATCTTTTCAAGGTCCTATTTATTTAATTCTGTTTTTAAAAATTAGGTAATGCAGAATTTTCTCTCATCTTATGGAAAAGTTTTCTGCGTAGTTCAAAACTCTTGCAATCATCGTCTTTATATTCATGTATTGACATGTTGGTCCCTCTATACAGTTTAACAAACACTGGAAAAGAAAAAAAACACATCTATACTAAATCAGCCCAAACTCGTCCAAACCTGTGACGAGTGAAAAGTGAATTTGTAAATATTTGATATAAAAAGAAAAATGTTCATACTGATATGTTTTTTCATTTGTGTTTTATTTTGCTATTGCCATCTCCTGTTGTTTATTGTTTTTATTTCGTGTGTTTAGATTAATGGGGGATAGTGGAAGTAACAGCCAGCACTTACTTACTAAGAAATGTACATAGAAATGAGAAGATAGTGATCTTAAAAAATACATGTATTTTGTTGGAAAGAAAATAAAAAAGCTATGTTGCTTTGATTTGATTTGAAGTGTGCATTGTGGGTGAACAGAAAATACATTAAATAAAGTCTTTGAAACAAGTTGCCTCAGTCTCAGACATGTCGAACACAGATGTAGTTTTATGAATGTACTTATGAACTTATGAAGTATTTTATACTGAGTGTATAAGACTACATTATAATATGTCTATATTTAAAAATAAAACAACAAAAATATACGGTAATTAAACACAAAAATATTAAAAGTAATTTGGAAAATTACAATTGTGTTTTGAATTTTAAAATACGAGCATGTAGGCAGTTTTTGAAACATATCTTATTAACTAGTCATGTTCTCTTATTGCATAGTAAGAGGAAGAAGAAATAATTATCCAATGGGAACCAACTTTACTGAATCACCATCCAATCAGAGGAGGTGATGCTGACGGGACATGGGCGGGTTCATCTTCGAGCTCGAGTCAACAGCAGTTCGGATGATGCAGCACCTGACAGAACCGAAGAAGAAACAGTAGCAACTCGCGCGAGTTGACCGAGATTGTAACGACTACAACGCCATTTTAAGGATTGAATCTGGTCCATCGACCTTACTTTGTGGTATAATTTAAGACCCGGCATGTGGAATGTTCTTCCGGGTCGTTGTTTTTTCAGTACACGGCAGCGCTAACAAACCGCTCGATGCTAACTTCAGCTCACTGTAACCGAGTCTTCTTCCTTTTGAAAGATTCCCGCTTTGTCTTCAATATAATCTGCTCATAAACAGGAGGTACGTGTGTATGAGTTTGTCACAGTGAGCTGCTATTACTCTCTTTGTCAGCGCTCTCTCTGTTTTGTTTCGTTTTATGTGCACAGTGCAATCACTTAAACTTGTATCAGGGCTGTCAACTTCCCTCTAATTAACTGCGGTCAATCTAGCTGTCATTCGTTTTTCCGTTGTCAAATCCGTGTAAAGTGCGCCAGTCCTCCAGTTCAGACGCGGCACTTCCGGTTTTCAAAATAAAGTGAAAACAAAATCAAACGCAAAGAACTAAATTATATGTATTTTTTTGTTGTTTTTATTTTAATTACATTGCTCGCACCAGTGCACCAGACATTAAAGTATGATCTATTATATTTACCACAGTTAATTTGAAATAAATGCTTCAATGAGTCTGTCACACGAATCTACATCTACTGTATATGTACTGAACACCTGTATTTTTGTATTATTTTGTATTATTTGATTGACCTGGGTGTTCTATTGTCCTCTGTCAGGAGAGCAGTATGAGCTTCTTTGCAAATCTCCAGTCTAACTTCCAGCATGTGATGCTGTATGAAAACACTGATCTGCAGCAGAAAGCCCTGAGTCACATCCCTCATCAGCAGCTTTCGTCTGCTGCTCGACATAAGCTGAAGGAGGCTAAAGAGGCCGATCCAGGTGAAGTCCCTTTGTTTGTTGAACTTAAATGTTATAGTTGGAGTGACTGACTTGCTCTCCTCTCTGTAGATTGTAAACTTGGATTAGATGACCTCCTGGTGCTGGAGTTACTCAGGTGGTTCAAACAGGACTTCTTCTCGTGGGTGGACAGTTTACCCTGCAGCCACTGTGGAGGTTCCACCCAGAATGCCAGCTCCCTCAGTCCCAGTGCTGATGACCTGCGCTGGGGAGCTCAACGAGTGGAGAACCATTACTGTCAGAGCTGCAGTCTCTCCACCAGATTCCCCAGGTCGGTGTGTGTTAGGGCTGCAATAATTAATCAATCATTAATATATTACTGAAGGAATTCCCAACTACGCCGATCATTGATGAAAGGGTTTAAGTTTTTTTAATGAACAAGTTCTCAAACATGTGAAATGCAAATATTTTCAGGTTCAGGAAACGGTGATGGAGATTTTTTTTTTTACTTGGATCAAACAATTTACGCTATGCTCTGTTGTAGTTGGTTAACCTTTGCCTAACTTTCTGTCTGTTGCTCCCATGAATGTGTTGAGGTGGAGCATTTATTTCTTGCAAACAGTGATTTGATAAACTAATATAGGAAGCTGGTTAAACTTCTCTGTGGGAACATGGTACTTTCTTATCTATTTCTTTATTTTATAATTTAGTCATTTAATCTACACTGCTACATTGTTTTCCAACATTTTATTTAAAAATACTGTTGGAGAACCAGTGTTTGCGTGAAGGAAACTTCTTAGTCTAACAAGGCACAACAAGTGAGATTCAGGCCACCTACAACAATATACAGTACTTTCCTTTACTGCCCTCTACTGGCTAAACATTATAAGTTTACTGTGGCATTTAGTCATCTTCAGTGAAACCAATCACAACTACAACAGGTTAATTGACTTGTAACTATGGACATATACTATGTCCTATGCACACTGGAAATGAATAAGTAACATGTTAGTACCCACATGCATGTGTAGTTTAGGAGAGCGTGTTTAATGATGCTTCGCTACTTATAATTCTGATAACTGTAGCTTAACAATATACAACAGTATCAAATATGAAATGACATGTGATGACTTACATTTCCCAACAAAACGCTCTTGGCTTGCAGTCAATTTGTATCAGCCGGATCCAACTGATTCCAGACTACCTGACAGACACTAGGGTTGATGTGGCTCAGTCCACTCTCCATGAATGGGGATTTTATACAAATACACTTGTAAAAAATGTTTTAAATTTGTAAATGTTTTTTTTTTTTTTTTAATGTGATTGGATTTGGCCACAAAACACACACAGAATATAAATGGTTTGCTTCTATGTTTTCTCCACTAGGTACAACAATCCTGAGAAGCTGCTGGAAACAAAGAGGGGGCGCTGTGGGGAGTGGGCTAACTGTTTCACCCTGTGCTGCCGAGCTCTTGGCCTTGAAGCCAGGTATATCTGGTGCAGCACAGGTATTGTTATTTTTATTTATTTATTTTAAGAAAGTTGATTTTGGCATGTGTCAGTGTCTTATAAATATATACTTCTTACAAATTGTCTTGTTACTGCTGCAAGAAATGGAATTATGCGCTTAACACTGAACCAGCTCAAATAATTTGCCAATAGAATAGCACATATTCATTCCAAAATGAAATGGATAGAATTGGCTTTGACCCCTTTTAAACTCAAACCTAATCTTATGCCAGAATTGTTTCTGTGGCGTTAACATGTCTGAGGGGCTCTGTGTTGTTTCAGACCACGTGTGGACAGAGGTTTATTCGGTGGCTCAGCGTCGTTGGCTGCACTGTGACTCATGTGAGAACGTCTGTGACAAGCCTCTGTTGTATGAGGTCGGTTGGGGCAAGAAACTGGCCTATATTATGGCTTTCTCCAAAGACCAGGTCAGAGAATGCTATTACTACAGTATAACAATAAGGAGGCAGTTCTTAGCTGAAAGTATGTTCCAGGCCTACCTGTGACAAAGACTTAATTTCTCTTCTTGTGTCAACAATTCACTTATGTGTATGTGTGAGATGTAGGTGGTGGATGTGACATGGAGATATTCCTGCAAACACCCGGAAGTTTTGTCAAGAAGGAACAGTGTTGAAGAGGCCTGGCTGCTTCATACCATCAATGGCCTCAACAACTCAGTAAGCTTTGACCCTTTTGACCCTGTATGTGATACTCTTTGCTTCCGCGACTCTGCTGTAAGCCACTGTGTCCCTGCCCTGATGCTATAGAGACAGCTATTCCTGAGTGCAGACACAAAGAAGGTGCTGACGGAGAGGCTGCTCGTTGAGCTGGTGGAGTTTATTTCCCCAAAGAAGCCTAAAGCAGGAGAACTGGGGGGGCGCAACTCTGGCTCCCTGGCCTGGAGGATAGCCAGAGGGGAGACGACAGCTGCCAAACCTGCGTCTTCCACACAGGTAAAGTATATTACACATGTTGCTGCGGAGGTTAGTACCAACATTAATGGTGCGTTCTATTTGTAGTCGGAACTTGAAATTTCCGAGGTCATGGGGAACGGCCCCTGAATTTGGATTTCCATCTCAGAGCAACCTCATCAACCCCAACATGAACCTGTGTCACTTTTTGTCAACTTGTAGATTTAGATTATACTTACTACCTATACTTATATTTACATTTCCAACATTTCCAAACGCTAGACTCTTGCTAGAACAGTTGAACATCACTTCGTGCTCCCTGAGAAATTAATATTTTGGGCTTCGTGCGTCATTCAAGTCAGCATTTCACTGACAGTGTTGGTGATTTCTTTTTTTTTTTTTTTTATCAGACTGCAGGTTATGTGTTCATGCCCACTGAGAAGGAGAGGAGTGACCGGTTACTGCATGTGTGCTACAATGCTACCAAAGACCAGTACTGTCGCCTGTCCAGCAGCTCTGAGGTCATCCAGGGCTGGAATCAGTGTATGTGGAGGAAAGAGTCGGTGTTCAGAAAGGAGGAAAAGGACTGGCAAATGGTACGATTCAGATAACAGATATAATTTTTTATTCTGTGATTCATAATAATGAGAGTATTCTTAATGCTTGAGCATGTTATTTGTTTCTAAGAAAAACATTTTATCTTACTTGATGAAATTCTGTTCATGCCCTGATGGGTATAGATAAATAAATACATTTTTCAGGAAAAAAAAGAGAAAGCATTTCTTCTGTAGTCTTTGCAATATTATAATAAACACAACCAATTTTTTATTTTCAATCCTTGTTTTTGTATGACAAGATTAGAAACAAGGAAGAAAAGCATAGTGCAGTGAACTAATAAGACAGTACAGATCGATCTGATTGTATTTCTTTGTTTAGGTGTACATTGCTAGAACAGAGGGCTCATCTATGGGACACATGAGCTGGAAGTTTGATTTTGCTCCGGTGGGAATGAAGATAAAGTCTATTTCGGTCATGGCCTGTAGCCAGACCTTCCACTCGGGGAAAGTCCGCTGGTACTTGCAGTCTAGCAAGATTACTACAGAATTCTCTGGAGGTATAATGATGCACTTCATCTGATGTGTGATATCTTCTGACAAAGTACTCCAAATGTGACACGCATGATCACCTTGTAATTTCCTTTCTTTGAACCATAAGATGGGAGGATGCAGTTGTATCCCAGTCTGGCTGGCTCTTCTGACTTCCTGGTTGTAGCAGAACTCAGTGGTGGAGATGGGGAGTCATCGTGGCAGCACTCTCAACTGTTCAGGCAGAGCTTGAAGGAGACTGAGAAGACATCATTTGAAGTCCTTATCCTCTTAGAAGATGCCTGACAGCTGCTTTACTCAACAACACTGGACCCTTAACACTTTATCACTTTTGTCTGCCCTGATAAGTTCAAACCCAAGTGTTTGAAACCTTATTAAAACTCTAAAATTGAAGTATGTTGACAAATCTGTTGGATGGATAAAGGTATAGTTCAGTGGGGCTACACGCTTTCACTGAAAACTTGGTTGCTAGCTACGACATAAGAAAACTGCTTCAGCTAACTTTTTAAACACCTATTCTCTTTCTTATTCACCACTGTTCTTCAAGGAAATCAGTGGTCATACATCATTGCAGGTTCTGTAGCTAGTTAATAATAAAGTGAAATTATTGAATAGTGTAGTATGAAATGGTGGGGGTAATTTTTATTTTTAAGTCATGTGTGTCGTCAAATGTTGGTATTAGTTTTGTTTGTATGGCTGGAGTTAGCTGGTGGAATATAAAAGATATATTTTCAAGTTTTTGAAGTGGAGCTGTGGGTTTTGTTCATGACGTTTTGACCAGTCACAGTCAAAATGGCACTTAACGTGAACTAAACAAAGCCGTTGTTAATGTTATGAATAACGGATTTGCTTCCCTGACGATGTATCTCTAAATGTATGACGTGGAAAGAATTACATTACACATTTTACGTGTGCCCTAATGATGACCATGATTGAGTGAGTTTTGCCGCCATCTTGCGTTGAAAAAAAGGCGAGCTGGAGTCATTAAATGTCCACTCTTCCCATTGGTCGAAATACCGGTGTCTTTGAAAAACCGCCGCCTGATTGGTCATTTCTTTTCCTGGAGTCTTTCTATCTGTTTTGCAGATGGCGGAGCCGGACGGCGGCTGTTGCTAGCTCACAGTCATTTTTTATTTCTAAATTAAAATAGTGTAAGTGCGGCGTTGACGTAGTATTTAAGTAGTGCCAGTGTTTCGATGATTTTTTACGTTAAATTGTGACGCCATTGACGCGCGCTTTTTGTACAGTATTTATTTTGCAGCAGGCTGCCCCGTTAGCATCTTTGTTGGAAGTTTGGGCCTACTGTGCCACCGCTTGTCGATTTTAACAATAGCCGCGATACTCTCATCTCCTCCGCTTGTTTTGCTACACGAAACGGGGTTACGTTTCAAGCAAATGAAGAAGGAACATGGGAGATAAACAGTTCTGTGTAGCTTCCTGCAACTGAGACGTTTGTTTTGCGGACGGACTATTAATTTGCCTGGGACTGAATACGTTTTTGGAGCTGCATCATTAAGACATTTAGGATCACAAAGGAAGATGTCCAACGGCGCTGCAGGGAGTGGGGGTCTGGATTGGTTGGTAAGTTAGTTTTACACTAGGTCACCACGCTAACTTACTCTTTTACGACGCGTAGATAGGTTTTGCACTCCCTTTAAAAGTGTGTTAGCATTAGCACTGTTTGCTACACGCTTTAGCTGGCATTTAAAACTCGCGTCTGTTCTGCTGTCCTGTGACGAGCTGCTCACTGAAAAGCCAACAGCGGTCTCCATTTAAACAGTGACCGGGTTACAAAGGATCGGGAGAAGATCACTGCTGCTTTAATTTCGCATAGTTTACTTTTTTTCTTTTTAAAAGATTGAATGGGGATGATATTGTAGCTGCTAACTCAAAGTCGCATTGCTCTCTATTGGGGGCTGAACGGTATTAAGAAAACACAATAGACTATCGCGATGACCATATGGCCTGCGTAAATAAACAAATACTATAGTATACAGTGTCAATGTTTCTTCTTATTTGACTATTTTACTAACATAGACACAATCGACGAGTTTCCAATGCAGACACTGTGACAAAAATGCATTATTTACAACGACATGCGTTTATGAAGAAAAAACATAAATAAAGGAACATCTTAATGGCAACCTTCGAAATATTTTTATTCTAGATAATCTTAGTATTATATATACTACGATTGATAAACTATAAAACATTTTAGATAAATTTAAACATACTAAAACATATATTACAATTATTTTCATAAACTTTTTGTGGTCCATGTCTTTTGATGAGTGTTAGATGAAATGCATACTATAATAAGTATATAGTTGAAAATTAAATATATTTTCAGATGCCTTTTTTTAATCCTAAATAATCACAATCTTTTTATTAATCAAACGTAGTTGTTATTTATTTAATGCCCATACATTTGCAGGCGTTGCAAAATTATTGAAGAGCAGCCATTGCATATACTATTTATATCACAAAGTTTGTTTGTTTCTCCAGAACAAAGAATAAATGTTTCAGTGGATTTGGTTAATGGAACCCTTTTGTAAAGGCCAGTCTGAAAACCCACCTACAATCCCTTCAGGGCCCACCAGTGGGCTACAGCTCGCTTTGGGAGCATTGGTTTAACCAGTTCTCTGATCCTTACTCTGCCCATCAAACATTTGATGTATGATCGTGTTGCAGTTGGTTTTCACTTGTCTTGAGTGTGGACAGAAAGCAAGTCTGTCTCCGTGCCCCAAATGGTGTGTACAGTTCATGGATGGTTGACTATATTTGAGTGACCAGTTGAATCACAAAGCCACACAGGATGATGATAATCTGGTGTCAACAGCCCAGTGCCTGTGGCTTCAACACAGTTGACTAATAGCAAAAATATATCTGTCAAACAGGAGGCAGCAAATGGCAGAGGTGATGCTGGCAAGATGGAAGGGACCAAGAAAGACAAGGCAGGCTCCAAGCTGTCTGTGGAGCGAGTGTATCAGAAGAAGACTCAGCTGGAGCACATTCTCCTCCGTCCAGACACATACATCGGTTCAGTGGAGCCCCTCACCCAGGTGAGCCTCGATCAAACTGCCTCTATGTTGTACTCAAATCAACGCTGCTTGTTGTACCTAAAAACAGTAGTAGACTCCAGTCTTGAATATGTAGGTTTATTTATTTATTTTTGTATAGAGCACATCCAGTAATAGGATAGATGTCGGGTTAATTTAAACCCAGGCAAGGTAGAATTAATGTGTTTTTACAAAGTGTGGTGTGAAGCTTTAGATGTGTCTTGTAGTAACAAGTGTAAAGTACTGACTTTTTCTACAATGCAAACAGGAAAGCACATTTTCATAACTTGATTTAAAATGAACGAAGTGTAATGAAACTATGTGTCTCGCAGTCTAGCTTTTACATGTCATTTCATAGCTTGTCATGTCATAGCTTGGATCCGACCAAACTCACTATTGGCAAGCAAAGCACTCTGCCATGTGGATCTCCAGGTGTATAACAAACAAAAGCTCTGGATTTTCCTCTGCTGAAAACTCATTTAGGCAGTTAGGCCATTTTGTAAGATTACTCCAGATTACTGAAAAAATGTGTCACATGAGATTAGTTGATATTTGTACTAGCATATGGGACATGGCTTTGGACACAGCATGATACCAATGTGGCCAGCAGACAGAAAACACAACATAAGACTAATTTGACTCACTTCACACGCCAACTATAATGTGAGCATCACAGCTTTGTTTGTAACAGTCCTCGCGTAAGAACATATATAACACCAACAACTTATCAACTGCCAAAAACATAACATCTTTTGAGAGGCAGTTTATGCTCACTCGAGGTTAAGACTAATATGTAGTAAGCACAGATTGGCTCTGATGTTCTAGTTCTAACTCTTTAATTGTAAATTACCTTTTTGAGTAAAGCCCCAAAATAGGATCAAAACATTTAAAAAAAAAAAAAAAAAGTTTTCCTGCACTGAAATCTTTTTGTTTTCTACCTTTCAGCAAATGTGGGTGTTTGATGAAGATATAGGCATGAACCAGAGAGAGATCACCTACGTTCCTGGCCTTTACAAAATCTTTGATGAAATTCTTGGTAAGGGAAGGCACACGGTCCATCTTCCTTTGACACTCTAATCTGCACTGTTCATATTATGGTTCATTTGTCATTTGAGATTGTCCCTTTATAACTGTAATATTGAAGTCTATAATAATGTCAGCATCACTCACAGTCTGCTGTTGGCTGTGCTCAGCAGCACTGATGTATTGCTGAATGAGGAGATTAGTTTCCCTCTGTGAGCTTGTCTGTATGTTCACTGTCTGCAGCCTGAATATATCTATCTGTGAAAAAGACGAGTGTGAAGTCATTTCACTATGTTTGGCAGGCTGCGTCCAGAGCTGCAGTCTGATTTACTTACCCAGATAAAGTGTAAGGCTGTTCAGTCAGCACTCCCTGGATAAATAAAGGTTAATAAAGCAGCTGTACGGTCACTGCAGTGTGATGCGTATTGGTTTTAATGACTCTGTAAAATGTAGGAGTAATGCTGTTCAGAATCTCCTGCTGGTGAGGTACACTAGTGTAATCGGTTTTTAAATGTTTACTCATGCTTGCTATGTAGGAATGTTGTTGATTATTACTTTAATATTTTTACTCTTGGTCCCCAGCCTCTGTGTTTGGCACAGTTTCATTTTCACTGTATACGCTATATCAATGTGACTACACAAGATGGACTGATTATTTCAAAATTTTAAGCTTAATTTTAGACCACACAACTAATTGATTAGTTGTGTGGTCCACACAATGTCAGAAAATTATTCTCTTTTAATGTTACTTATATGAAACAAAAAAAACAGCAGAAAAATTGACTAATTGTTTAATCATTACAGCCCTAAATGTGATTATCCTGTATGTTGTCAGATATTGTGTATATATTGATTATCAAACCAAACAATCCCAATTTATCTGCAAAACATCCAGTATCGCGCAGCCCTAATTGATAGGTCTCGCTATTTATCTCAATGTCAATTTTTGCTGATACGGTCACTTAGAAGAGCAAACCTTACTGAAGCCCAAAGAAACCAGAGGTTTAATTAAGCGTTAGAAGACAACTGGTCTGGTTATGGAAAAAATGCTGAGTAATAAATCCAACTCACCCTTTCACATGAAGTGTTTAGGAAGGAAGAAAGGATGACATGTATGTACAGTTGAAGTTTAATTGTCAGCTACTACCCAACTTACTTGTCTGAGCTGCCGAGCTGGAATAAAACAGAATTTTGTAAAATATTATAACTTGTACACATCTGCCCCGTAATCTACTGCGATTTTGCTGCTAATGTTGCTTCTGTCGCTACCTCATCTCCCTCTTGTCTTTTCTATTCTTGACCTCCTTATATGTCCTCCACCTCTCCTCTGTCCCCCATTTTGCCTTTCACCCCAACCAGTCGAGGCATATGGCCGCACATCTTTGAGTCTGGTTCTGTCAGAGATGTCTTAGTTTTTTGCTCTCCACTGATGCCTAGTGTTTGCTCATTGTGTGAATTGTTGGGTTTCTCTGCTCTCCACAGTGTATAGTGCCTTGAGGTAATGCATGTTATCATTTGGCACTATACACATAAAATTGACTTTAAAGTTTTTGCTAATAACAGCAGAGCAGACAACATGAGTTATGGTCAGTAATGGCAGCCTCCATGTATTTCACTTCATGAAAACATCTGTTTGCATAATTGTGTGTTTTTAATTGTTTATTTTTCTGCCTCTCCAGTCAACGCAGCAGACAACAAACAAAGGGACAAGACTATGGCTGCCATTAAGATCACTATTGATCCGTAAGTGCAGAGCTTTATGATGTAATTGCCAGAAAGAACATGTCTGAATCTGTGAAAGTAAAGTAGTATCACCTTCAGGGCCATGTGAAAGGGTAGTGGTTTTCAGTCATTGATCCAGACAGTGTACAGTATAATAAGTCTCTGCTGAAATGTTTTTCAATGCTGGTTTTATATGCGTTTCACCTCCAGCCTGTCATCTGCCTCCACATATGACTGCTGAAACAGCAGCGTGTCCTTCAGCTGAACTGCTGCTGTCTCTAATGTCACCTGCTGTATAAATGATACCATTAGCTCAGTGCTACTTGCGTCTCTGCTGATAATGTGCTTTTATGTTCCTCTCCACTGGGAGACTTATTAAACACTTGAGTATATGTATGTGTGTGTGTGTGTGTGTGTGTGTGTGTGTGTGTGTCAGGGATGGGCATTTCAAACAGCAAAATGGTGTTTGAATATTTGATGGGATTATCCATCGAATATTCTTCACTGCTTGAAGCCAAACCTACACGACATAGTGTAAATTATTTTGCCTGTGGGAAATTCTTCTCTTCAAGAAAACAAACAACAACAAACTCAAGTGTGTTAGAGCTGGTGAAAGTAATGCAGTGTTTACAGTGTGTGAGCCAAGTGTAGTGGCTGATGGCATGCATTCAAAGACCCTGAACCCAATCATTGATTGCAGTGATCCACAATTTTTACCTTTGGTGTTGGTTCCACCTCCTGTTCACGTGTGTTTCCATTTAACCTTCCTCCACCAGAGAGTCCAATGTCATCACTATATGGAACAATGGTAAAGGAATACCTGTGGTGGAACATAAGGATGAGAAGATGTATGTCCCAGCGCTTATTTTTGGCCACCTGCTCACTTCCAGCAACTATGATGATGATGAGAAAAAAGTCACAGGTGAGCGGTACCATAACACCATGACCTCCTAAATAGTGTCTCACTTCAGAAAGTTCAAAATTAGGGCTGCACCTACAAGACCAAGTGCAATATCCAAATTGGAAGACACTGCCATTAGTGATAATTCTTAATGATTTCGACATTTTTGGGGGTCAAAGTCTGCCAAAGTAAGCAAATCAGCCCATGTCAACATAAACGTATGCAATGTTAACTTTTGTTTATCTCTCAGGTGGAAGAAATGGGTATGGTGCTAAACTCTGCAACATCTTCAGCACCAAGTTCACAGTGGAAACTGCTTGCAAGGAGTATAGACACAGCTTCAAACAGGTGAGGACCATCAGTTTGATTTATATTCAGTATTGATTTGAATTAAGATGACAATTCTTGTCTCTTAGAGGAGGTTTCTTTTTTAATTCAACGAACATTCCTTCCTCTCCACTAAAAGATAAACTAGATAGCAGACCACAGTGCTGCTTTTGGTTTTGCTGAGAAAAAAGCGTGTGTATTTCCTGTTTTAAACTGTACAGTCATTGCAGAAAGTATCCTATGTGTGTTCAAATATCAATAATTTGAAATCACCTAACTTTTAGTCTTTGGTCTTGTACAAGATCTTCTGTTTAGTCAAAAAAGTCATGAAAATTATGTCATCTGCAGTTTGTGACAGACTGTGCAAGCTTCCCTTGAGTTAAACTCCTATGTGTGAATGCCATGCTCAAGTAGGTTTTTAATAAATGTGTTCTAGTAGTACAGAGCATGGACAAATACTGGTAAACAGATAAAAGATAAAAAGTGTTTCTCTACACTTTCCCCATGTCTCACACCTGTAGAATTTTCTTGTCTTGTGAACAAAGTAATATGTTGTCACACCGTTATCGGTAGTCATCTTCTACATAGAAGTTTTTCATCTTCAACTTGGTTCAACTGATGCACTGACATTTCGTTTCTTGTGCTCCTTTTGTCCTCTCAGTAAGAACCAATTCTAAATTACTTCTTCTTTGATTATATCACCTTCATTAAACCCATTCATTCTCAAAACTAAGGAAAAACTACAGCACAGATATGAAAAAAAAAGCTCACAAAAGCCATCTAGAGGTGTGACAGTTATCAGAAGTTTTATGAAATGGAGTATACATCAGGCTTTAGTCTTCACATAGGTGACTAAAATGTATACAGGAGGATTGTAAGGATACAATTATGAAATGTATCTTGTGGGTTAGATATTTTTGCTGACTGGCCAGTTTTGGGCCACAGGCTGCCAGTCGCTGACCACTGCCTAAGCTGATGGTGTTGTTTTTATAAATTTGATCTGATTGCACATTTAAAATAAAATACCAAATTACAAATTACACTGCTGTTTTGTAGGGTTTTTGACATCTGGTCATACTGGAGGTAAGGTTGTGTATATTATCACAGTCTTTTAACGTTACACTTGATGGTTGTCTGAGCAAAACTGTGAACTCACAGGGTGTTTTCATGTTGGTAGTTGGGGCACACAGTACAGGTGTTTGTGTCACACATTTCCTTTTCCCACTTACAGTGAATAGATGGTGTGTTATGATGTAGGACCTTCTTAAGATCCAATGCGTTTGTTTTTCCTCAGACTTGGCAGAACAATATGACCAAGACCTCTGATCCCAAGGTCAAATTCTTTGACGGGGAGGATTTCACCTGTGTGACATTCCAGCCAGACTTGGCCAAGTTCAAGATGGATAAACTGGACAAGGATATTGTAGCACTCCTCACACGCAGAGCATATGATGTAGCAGGTTCCTGCAAAGGGGTTAAAGTTACACTCAATGGAAAAAAGTTACCCGTAAGTGCAAATCTATCTGCTAATTTTTCCTTTGCTATAGTTCATAGTATCGATGTTGTTTTTTGTCTTCGATAACAAATATTTAACCTAACCTGAACCTGTTCTGCCACTACAGATCACTGGGTTCCGCAGTTATGTGGATCTATATGTGAAGGACAAACTGGATGAGACCGGTGTTGCCCTGAAGGTGGTCAATGAAACTGTGAATGATCGTTGGGAGGTTTGCCTCACAATGAGTGAGAAGGGATTTCAACAAATCAGCTTTGTTAACAGCATTGCCACAACCAAGGTAAATGAATGTGGAATTAGTGGAATTGTGTTGCTGTATGAGGTACTGACACATGAGTGATCCCATCACAAGTGATGCCATTAAGATTAGGTGTGAACACACCCAGTTCTGATGTGTCCTTAGTTCTGATTACAAATAGATAGCTGCAAAAAATTTTGAAAATCCTCTGATGCCAAGCACTGCTATGAGGCACCAAGGAAAGCATTTTTGGACGGTTGACACAAAGCTCACCTCATAAGATCTAGTCTCAATAAGTATCTTAAGCTTCTGTTTTCAGTGGATAAATACTTTCTCTAACAACGAAATAAACCCGGGAAAATATTATTTTGTTGTTTTCTAAACTGCTCACACCAAAGTCCATACAGAAAATCTTTGATTTTACCTTATGAAACAGGAGTTTTTGATACACTGCCTCCATCAGTAAGTTCAAATGTGTTATTTTGGGACTTTGGTGTTTGAAATGCTTAGTTTTGGTTTGTGTAAATAAGAAAACTTACCAAACAAGGCAGCAGTATACCAGCTGATCCTGTGTCTCTGAAAGCTAAAAAAACAAAACACCTTTTTTTACTGAGTGAGTGATTAAAGTCTTGTTTTTACTTTGGTCCCTGCGGGCAGCCATGTTTTAAGTCAGAGCTTGCCTATGTGCCTCAAGCTGGTCCTCTGTACGTGTGCAGGGGTGCACACAGCACAATCTTTCAACCTCATTGAACCTCATACAACTACATTGCAAAAACCTGATCTATGTCGTGTGTTGAACTATGTTTTTAATACGAGGGTTTGTTGTGGTCAGGGTGGCAGACACGTTGACTACGTGGTGGACCAGATTGTGTCCAAACTCATTGAAGTGGTTAAAAAGAAGAACAAGGCAGGAGTCTCGGTCAAACCGTTTCAGGTAGGTTAACCGATTATTAGCACAACATCTTTACATGACAGTGAATTGAAGTGGTGTGTGGTGAAAGCTGATCAACTTTCTTCTCATTCGTACCTCAGGTGAAGAACCACATCTGGGTGTTTGTGAACGCTCTGATTGAGAATCCCTCCTTTGACTCTCAGACCAAGGAGAACATGACACTCCAGACCAAAAGCTTTGGGTCCAAATGCGTTATGTCCGAAAAGTTCGTCAAGGCTGTAAGGACACATCTTACACACTGTCTCCTGCTCACCCTGTTTTTGGCTACTTGTGTGAAACTGTCTGTGTGTCACCCGCAGGCGACCAACTGTGGGATCGTGGAGAGTATACTCAACTGGGTTAGGTTCAAAGCCCAGACACAGCTGAATAAAAAGTGCTCATCTGTAAAATACAGCAAGATCAAAGGCATCCCCAAGCTAGACGACGCCAACGATGCTGGTGTGTAAACCGATTATTTATTAATGTATAAACCAGGGGCCTGATTGTCAGTGTGCACAGCTGTGGTTTTGGCCTCTTAACCTAAGTCATAAAAGTTGTTATGAACCACTGAAAGATTTACAAAGCACTTAAGTTAAAGACCTCATGGGTGAATTATTTCCATTT
This sequence comes from Solea senegalensis, assembly GCF_019176455.1. NCBI lineage: Eukaryota > Metazoa > Chordata > Actinopteri > Pleuronectiformes > Soleidae > Solea > Solea senegalensis. Next base: position 12,540,720 of record NC_058039.1, on the reverse strand, counting down.
TTTGAGTTTTGCTGAAATAGTGATATTTCAACACTGTTGAATATTAATTCTCTAATACTTTTCAGAGCTGTTATTTGCCTTAACTGAAGAGTGAAACAGGCCTGTTGTATTTAGCATCATAGGAAATTGATAGCTTAGGTTTTTTGAAGTGTGGTTGTATGAAGTACTGACTCATGCTGAACACTTATTGTGCAAAGTGTGCTCCCTGCACTGGGAACCTGCTTGGAGGCAGATTTTCAGTGGAATCATGGCTGTTAGTGGGCAGGAAAACCAGATTTTAGCTACTCAACCAAAGACTAAAACAATAAAACCTATGCCTTCATAAGTCAATAATATAAGAATGTGTTGGCAGCTTTATTTTGCAGTTAGCAATTTTTGATAGAAATCTGTTTTTAGTTTGTGGGGACACAGGAGCTGCTGTCTTCTGCTGCCTCATTTGGCATGTTAAAGTCACTTGGGTTAATCTCAACAAAGGATTTCAAACACTGAAGTCACAAAATAGAACATTTGGATTTTACTACTGGAGGCAGCAGTGGATCAACAACTCCTGTGCTATGATGTGAAACCCCTGATTTTCTCTTTCAGCTTTGGTGTGGGAGAGTAAATGGTTTTTACAAAATGACAAAAACTTCAGTTTCAACTTTTTCACATCCTCGTCCTAGGTGGCAAACACTCCGCCGAATGCACACTCATCCTCACTGAGGGAGACTCGGCCAAGTCTCTGGCTGTCTCTGGACTAGGAGTCATCGGGCGTGATCGCTATGGAGTCTTCCCACTGAGAGGAAAGATCCTGAATGTGCGAGAGGCCACACACAAGCAGGTGGGATATTAGATATTTGGGAAACTACATCAGTACACATCAGTAGTGACATCCTTGGTCTGAAAAATGAAAGCTGTTGTATCACTCTGAAACTTTTTTGCTGATATGAAAGATTGGCTGAATACGGAATACTGCCTGAAACTATTATAAAAAACACTTTTGTTGGGCAAAAGCCTTTAGTCTCTTTGCCTAGATACAGTAATGGATTTGCTAGTGTATCAATTAACACTTTTCCATTCAAGAGACTGATTTAATTTTTTGCTTCACAAGTTTTATTTTACATTACATTACATTACATGTCATTTAGCAGACGCTTTTATCCAAAGCGACTTACAAAAGTGCATTTAAACATTTGGGTACAAAATTATTTACTATTTAAAATAGAACTATTTAAAAAAAAACTATGTAGGAGTTTCCATACTTTTGAGCCAGCACTGTTTGTCAAAGCAGTCAAATGTAATATTAATTGAATATTAGTATAAAATATTGCTTCATAGAACTTCTTTTGTTCCATTCCTCTCTTTGGCACCAGATCATGGAAAATGCAGAGATCAACAACATTATTAAAATCGTTGGCCTCCAATACAAGAAAAGCTACGAAGACCCAGAGTCACTGCGAAGCCTGCGCTATGGCAGGATCATGATCATGACTGATCAGGTAATCTACATGATGGTTTTACTCTCAGTCATAACAAGTCAGAGCTGTATACTGTATATCTTCCTCTCTTGTCCCAGGATCAAGATGGCTCCCATATTAAAGGTCTGCTCATCAACTTCTTCCACCACAACTGGCCCTCTCTTCTGAAGCACACCTTCTTGGAGGAGTTTATCACTCCCATTGTCAAAGTAAGGCTACATACAAACTACAACATCATCTTAAAAAACAACAACAACCTCTTTGTCCAGATAAGCGTTTCGGATCCATAGACTGACACACCTGGAGAAAAAAAATCCTGTGACTAGGACTGGGCGAAATGACCCAAAATATTATGATGGAAAAATGTGAAATCAGTCGATTAGTATAATGTTTTTTGTGACAAAATGTCAGATAATTTAAGAAGTAAAAGTTAATTGTGGCTTTAAACTTATTTGTGGACAGAAAACAAAAAACAACCTAAAGCAAGCTTTACATTTACAGCTGACAATTGAGTCTTGACTGATAAGTACCAACCAGGAAGCAAGAGTTTTTGAAAACTAAAATGGACCCTGCAGCGTTTTCATTCGTCTCCCTTTCACAGGCTGAAGACGAGAGATGTGAAGTTTTCTTTTTAAATTACTGTTTGTGTCATTACGGTTTGAGTTGCACCAAATTTTTATGCTCCGTAAATATAAACCTGAGGTGTGTTAATGTGTCTGCAGGCAACCAAGAACAAGCAGGAACTGTCCTTCTACAGTATCCCCGAGTTTGATGAGTGGAAGAAGCAGACAGATAACCATAAAACCTGGCATATAAAGTACTACAAAGGTTTGCTACATGCATCATTTCAAACTTTCTAAAAGGACATTCATTTGTGAATTAAAACGTACACTTGTAAAATATATGATTGTAAAAAAATTACTTTTTCCAGGTTTGGGAACAAGTACAAGCAAAGAGGCAAAGGAGTACTTTGCTGACATGGAAAAGCACCGCATCACGTTCAGATACAGCGGTGCTGAGGATGACGCTGCCATCACTCTGGTGAGTTTAACACTACACACAAACACTACACGTTGATCTGTAGGTTGAATGAAAATGAAACATACTTTCCAATACCAACATAAGGAAAGGTCAACATTAAAAGTTTAGTAGAAAATTGAAATTTAGTGGCGCTGAATTAGCTTCTCACCAGAAAATGTCAGTGTATATTTTAAGCCACACTGTTAAATTTGTTTGGATTTAAAGAAATATTTCCTCTAGGTTTCACTCTTTTGCAAACAACTGTGATTCTGCATAGTAGTAATGTAGATATGTCCCGCATAGAGCTGTGTAGACCTCTCATGCATGTGGATGTCCCAGAGAGTACAGAGGTTATAAGTGGTGTCTTTATAAGAGTCGAGCAGTGCAGAGCCGAGCCTTGCTGCAACTGTATAGTGGAAAAGCACCAAAGGCTCAGTCATTGACCATCAGTGTTGTGGTTGTTTTGTTTTCAGGCCTTCAGTAAGAAAAAGACAGATGACAGGAAGGAGTGGCTGACCAACTTCATGGAAGATAGACGTCAGAGGAGGATGCACGGCCTGCCAGAGGTTTGAAGCTTTGCTTCCAGTTGTGTGATGAAAGTAACATCTCTTGACGATTGTGCAGACAGTTTGTAGATATTGTTGTTTTTTCATTGCTGTGTATAACGTCATGTAAAATCGCAGTGACGAGAAACAACCTGCCACTGATTAATGTTTATTTTTATATTTATTGGTTTTCAGCAATACCTATATGGAACTCAGGCCAGACACCTCTCCTACAACGACTTCATCAACAAGGAGCTGATTTTGTTCTCCAACTCTGACAATGAGAGATCCATCCCATCATTGGTTGACGGTTTGTATACACACACTTGTTTTCCTAAAGCCATGGTAGAAATATAATAAATAGCTTGTTTGTTTTTTTTAGAAATGTACATGTATAGTGTCTTTGTGATCTGATGTACTGATGTGTCATGTACATTTTCATTCAGCTCTTTTAGTCTCCCTTCAGGAGTGTGTTTATAGGTGTTGTTGTGTTTCCAGGCTTGAAGCCAGGTCAAAGGAAAGTGCTGTTCACCTGTTTAAAGAGGAACGACAAGAGAGAGGTGAAGGTGGCACAGCTGGCTGGTTCAGTGGCAGAGATGTCTGCCTACCACCATGGTGAGGTACGGTTAACTCACTGTCTTCCACATGGGATACCTTCTCTTCAGTCACTAGCCCTGGGCAATCCTGGTGTTAAAGGGATGGTTGGTGCTTGTAAAGTGGTTTTATGAGGTTTTGGCACTGAGAAATCCATTACTGCCTTCACCAGTAAATTCATGTGTTATTACGTTTGGTGTTAGAAATCCTTTGTTCTAATTCAATTAATGGTATAAACCCTTTATCCAGTCACAAAAGGCTGTCCATGTGAGATGAAGAAACAAACATAGACTTGGATAGCTGGCGACCTTTATGTCTCCGGCCAGGGTTGCAAATTTATACGTTACCCATAGATGATAGAAATGCTGTAGTGTAGTTGGCAGGCAATAGAAATATACTGTATGTTACATTACATTACATTACATGTCATTTAGCAGACGCTTTTATCCAAAGCGACTTACAATTGAATTGAGTACAATCAGCCAGGGGTGGAATCGAACTTGCGACCATTGCGACTATGATGTCTTTCGCACACAGGGTACCGGTCTTAACCACTGAGCCACTCCACATGTCATAAACCTTGAAGTCAGTACAGTTTTGCTATGTTGTCTTTGTCTTGTCTCTTTGTCTACATTTGATTATAAAGGGTGATTATTCTGAAAATAATCTTATATATCAAGGATCAGGTAGCTTTGGCTTAGAAACATTAGAATCTGGTTTTGTATGTGTAGCTTTAAATATTCAAACATGAAATTTATCATCATTGCTGATCTTCTATTTTTCATGTGACCCTGTAGCAAGCTCTCATGATGACCATAGTGAACTTGGCCCAGAACTTTGTGGGCAGTAACAACGTGAATATCCTGCAGCCTCTTGGTCAGTTTGGTACTCGCATCAACGGAGGCAAAGATGCTGCCAGTCCTCGTTATATTTTCACCATGCTCAGGTAATGCATTGACAAACAGAGTAGGTTGATTATTCAATTATCCCGAGCTCTGTTTATTAAATTTGTAAACTTAAAGTTACACATTTAATAAATGAATTAAAGTTTATCAGTTCAGCTGAGCCTTGTGTTTTTTCCCCAGTCGTCTGGCCAAACTACTGTTCCCAGCAGTGGATTTCAATCTGCTCAAGTTCCTGTACGATGACAACCAGAAGGTGGAGCCTGAGTGGTACATTCCCATCATTCCAATGGTGCTGGTGAACGGCGCTGAGGGCATCGGGACAGGCTGGGCATGCAAGATCCCCAACTATGACCCCAGAGAGATTGTCAACAACATAAATCGTATGCTCAACCATCAGGATCCTCTGCCAATGGTAAACGGAGTATACACAGGAAACTAATTGTGTGTCACATTAAGTTGGTGTGAGATCGCTCTGTTTTTCCTGGTTGACATCAACAGTGACACAGTAGTATTGTGTCTTTTGTCAAAGATCAGTTTATACCATTAGTACTGAGGAAGTTTCCCTTGATTTTGTCTATAAAGACCTTCCGTTCTAACCAGTCCTGACATATCTTCATTCAGAAGCATTGGAAGTAGTGAATATTTAAACATGTGTGTGAAGAAAATTCATGTTTTACAGCTTACAATTTCCATGATATCTGGCTGAAACTGTGCCACTTTCAGCTGCTCCAACAGCAGTGATAAAACATCCTAAAAAAACAAAATGCACAAGTCTTTACATCATGAAGTCTGTCTCTGTGTACACTTCACACAGCATGCAGCACACAGATCAGCTTCACTTGTGTGTGATAAATGAAAAAACATTCACTCAAGTCTTGTTCTGTTTGTCCACACTCAGCTTCCCAGCTACAAAAACTACAGAGGGGTGATCCATGAACTGGGTCAGAACCAGTACCTAGTCAGTGGAGAGGTGTCCGTCTTGGATAAGAACACCATTGAAATCACAGAGCTACCTGTCCGGACATGGACACAGGTACATTTCATCTCTTTGTTTTCTCTCTAATATAATTGCATATCATTTTTTTTCCAAATTAGATTTAAACAGTCCAACAGAAACGAAACAATTGGCATATTTTTTGTCTTAACATACATGTGTCGTCTGTAAACACTTCAATATAAGATTATCGTTGTGTTGTCGTGGTTTTTATTTCCATTCATTTCATTCTCCACACAACTGTTTGTTCTCGTGTGCAGGCCTATAAAGAGTCTGTGCTGGAGCCTATGCTGCAGGGCACTGATAAAACACCAGCACTCATCAACGATTACAAGGAATACCACACGGACTCCACAGTCAAGTTTGTGGTCCGCATGTCTGAGGAGAAACTGGCCCAAGCCGAGGCAGTTGGCCTCCACAAAGTCTTCAAGCTGCAGTCCAGCCTCACCTGCAACTCCATGGTAAAGTATTCAAGCTAAAGTGACGTTTCGGGTGGTTGTTTTTGTTCTTTTTTTTTATATACATATCTAAATGATGACAACAAACTGATTTTGAAACTACTTACTCTCAGGTTCTCTTTGACCACATGGGTTGTTTGAAGAGGTACGACTCCGTTCAGGACATTCTTAAAGAGTTCTTCGAGCTCCGCTTGCACTACTACAAACTGAGGAAGGACTGGTTACTGGGCAGCATGGGAGCTGAGGCTGCCAAACTGTCCAACCAGGCTCGCTTTGTTCTGGAGAAGATTGAGGGAAAAATTACAATCGGTGAAAATTCTTCAAAAAACAACAACAAAAAAGAAGTGTGGGCTTTTTATTTGATTGTTTGAATGTGAATTCTGTTCTGACCATTTTTTTTCAATCCCAACAGAGAACAAATCAAAGCGTGAGCTGATCCGCATGTTGCTCCAGAAAGGCTTCGAGTCGGATCCAGTGGCAGCCTGGGCCAAAGCCCAGGAGAAGGTACTGTTTCTCTCTCTCACACAAACACACACACACACACACACAAAAGCAAAACTTTATTGGTTTACATCAAATAGTTGTATATCGCTATGAAAGGATGATGATAACCTCTGTGACACGTGTTTAACCACACACTCAAAAAGCTGTATTCCCTGCAGTAACCTTCACCAGAAACTTAGAAACTTAGGTGCCATTTGTGTTTCCACTGTAAATAAAATAAATTCTCATTAATTTTGTTTGTATTGCCCAATTCACAAATCACTTTGACTCAGTGGAATATGTACATGATGGGTCATTATCTGTCATTAAACCCTTGTTTTCCTCAAAAATAATCACTGAATGGGGGGGAATGGAAAACAAAAAACTACACAGCCACAGAGGAGAGAACAGTTTTCAAGACAGACGGACATGCAGAGACTAGGGACTGAGTAGAAGCTCAGGATGAATCCTTTACCCTAATACAGGTCCTTCTTCAGGGGGCAGTACTTCCTAAAAGATGCTGAACATAACTGGTGAACTATAACAGTGTGAATCACCTTCATGTTTAGTGCTGTTGTCAGTTTGTTGTGTTGCTTCAACGAGTGTTTCTGCCTCCAGATCTTGAATTAGTTTGAATACAGTATGTTTATGTGCCATTTTCTACATTTAAACCATGAGCACAGCAGCAATTTCAAGCTGTTTGGTCCTTCGTTTCTCTCTGGCCACACTGAACTCTTCAAAATACCATAGTTGTTTAACCTCTGTAGACTCACTGTGATGTGATAGCTTCTACATCTCAGCTGGCACACACAACTGATCTTGGTATTGACATCCTTCCTGAGAGATCCAATCACAAGCGTCAGGGATGACTCGTTTTGCTGATCTTAAATATGATCAAAAATAAAAGCATGGTCGGTTGGAACCTTTTATTTCCTAGTATGAAGTTCCTGGGAGTAAAGTCTCCAAAACTAATTTGGTGAAAATATATATCAAAAAATAGGCATGAATCGATACAGAAGGTGGAGAACCTCATAATATCTCCTGCATTTTTCTCTTCCAGTCTCAGGAGGAAGATTATCATGAAGGAAACGAGAGCGACTGCTCGGTGGATTCCGGCTCCACATCGGGGCCAAACTTTAACTATATTCTCAACATGCCTCTGTGGTGCCTCACTAAAGAGAAGGTGGATGATTTACTTAAACAGAGGGACCATAAGGTATACAAGGCGTTTTTTTGTAGTCACACTTAAAGTATTACTTTATAATTACCTTAATAATAGATTTACAAAGTCAACGTGTTTGTTGATTTTCAGAGAGGAGAACTAAATGATGTCCAGAGAAAATCCCCTGAGGATCTTTGGAAGGAGGACTTGGCAGTCTTTATCGAGGAGCTGGGGGTAAGTGTGTTGATTTATCTTTTTACTTGATTTACAGCAGGGACGTAGTCGTCAGTAGTGACTCTCTGTATGTTTTTCATGTGTAATTGTTATGTTTGTGGAGCAGAACTGCAAAAAACATTAGGATTTGTTTTATGAGACTTTGCTATCGTACCACCTGTTGTTTTAATACTGACAAAGCTAAAAGGGAGCTTATCACAGAGGTGGACACAGTACTTTCAATAAGTTGATTCCCTTGCTAGAGCTTGTACACGGGAATAAGAACATTAGTCCAGTTAAATAAGTGGAGACTCAATAATTTCTGGATCTCCTTTCTGTATTTGAGAATGTACTATATGTTGTAAATATCTCGTGTGTGTGTGTCAGAACGTGGAGGCGCAGGAACGAGAGGAGCAGAGTTTAGGAAAGGCCATCAAACTGAAGGGCAAAGTGGGCAAACCTAAAGTGAAGAAGATGAACCTGGAGGAGACCCTGCCGTCACCGTTCGGTCGCAGGGTGGAACCTCCAGCTCAGCTTGTCAAATCTGATGCTGCAAAGAAACTGACCAAAAAGAAGAAGGTAACAACTTGAGGTGAAATTCGGAGTTTAAAAGAGTAATATCAGGAGGTTGGAGTCTAATACGAGTTATGCTCTCCTCTCAGGTTGATGCAGATTCAGTAATTAAGTTGGAGATTGATGATGATGCTTTGGGTGGCGAGGGAGGAACGGGAGAAAGTACTGTCGCTGTCTCTGTCCCCGTCCCCAAACCAAAGACACCACGCGTCAAGAAAGAGAAGAAAGAGCCAGGTCAGCATTTTCTTCTGTTTCCTCTAACATGTAGAAATAATATTTAAAATAATTGTTTTCAGTATTGTTTTTCATCTTAATACCAAAAAAAAAAAAATAGTCAACATTTCCGAGATCATACTTTTTCAATGTTGACTGATTCGATTCTTATATTGATCAATCAGTGTCTTGTTTGAAGTCCTGGATTATCTGGACTAGCAGACTGCCACATCAGAAATGTATCTGCACAGATATTTGTCAGCCTCAACTTTCCAGACATGATGCAGTGCTGACTCTGTGATGGATACTGTCTCTGTCTGCTAGTTCCCGAGGCCTTTTGATGCTTTGCTGTGCATTGAGAAAACTCATATCCATTATTGAACAAGGACATTCCTAGTCCTCATTGAGAATACTGACAGTTAACAGACTCTTGTGTGCTGTGCTGCAGGGGCTCCTCGAGTGAGAAAAACACCAGGACCCAAAGGTATCCCTGCTAAGAAGGTGAAGAAGAGAAACCCCTGGTCTGAGGAAGAGTCCATCTCAGACAGTGACGTGGAGAACAGTGAGCCCCTCATCCCCAGAGAGACAAAGTCCCAGAGAGCATCAGGTAAAACACGCAGGGGTGTAAAAGTTGTTTTACCAGTAGAGTTACATGGTTCTTGATTCAATACTATGTTTAAAAAGAACAAAAAAGATCCCATGTACTCAAACTGCCTACAGTTTTCTGTCTCTTTAACTAATAAAACAAATCAGTTGTCTCCATCAGTCAAGCATCCACTGTGTATGAACCCAGATATGCAGTTCTCTCCCTGCTGGATCAGAACTCTGGTGACTTTAAGTGTCAGTTTAGAGTGATGTAACTCAGCTGAAACAGGACTGATGGCTGTACATGAACCTGCAGCTATAACAATGTGGTTTGCCCTTGTCATTTAAGCGTCCAAGCCAAAATACACGTTTGACTTCTCGGAGGAGGAAAATGCAGAGGAAGAGGAGAACGGAGACGTTTATGTGGCGTCTTCTCCAGTGAGGTCGTTCAAGGATGACATCACTTCGTCTGTAACCAAGAACCGTTTCGAGCCTGGCGATTATGAGGACTATGAAGACGCTGACGACAATGAAGTTTCATACTCTCCTCCCAAACAAAAGACCCTGTAAGACCCCAACATTTACTCGGCAGCTCCTCTATACATGAAGTCAAATAATGAACAAATTATATATATTTTTTAAAGAAAATCTATATAATAAATCTAATGTTTGAGCACCTTTTCTTGTTGCTTATGCCTGTTTTTTTTTTTTAAAGGACGGCACCTGCAGCTACAAAGACAGAGACAACCAGCATCTTCTCGTCCAAGCTGGACTTCTCTGAGAAAAGCAATGACAGTGGTGAGTAAAGCTGTGTGTGTGTGTGTGTGTGTGTGTGTGAACATGTGTGTGTGTAAATGTGTGTGTGTGTGTGTGTGGAACATCAAGAGTTAAATTAGTAAGCAGGATGCATCCACAAACTTTTTCAACTTGAACACTTCAAATGGAATCACAAATGAAAAAGGCTTCAGTTAATTTTATTTCAGTTTTTACCTGGATTATTCCATCTCATACTTCTTTTCTATTTAGAAAGGTGAGAATGAGGCAGAGAGAGAGGGCCATTCTTCTTTAAACTCTGCAGAACAAAACTCCTAACTCTAAACTCAGTCTTTGTGGTTCCAGACTGTCTTTGTGCATTCCTTGCTTAATAAACATGTTTGTGTGTGTCTGCTGTCGTGCAACAGATGGATCCAAGTCTGACAGTGACAATGACAACGGCCCGATGTTCTCAACATACTCCAGCAGCTCTGCGTTTGACAAATTATTGCCGTCAAAGAAAGGTACCGTCCATGTTTATCCAGCAGAGGGAGCTGTGATGCAGGTTTTCATCTGATGCTCAGTGCGGGCCCAGGAGAGGGAAGTACTGAGCTGTTCTTGATGAGGAACTGACTCTAATAAGAGAGGGATGTTAAAGCTGCTGTCACTGTAATCCTTCATTTCAAATATGTGTTAAATAGCTCTATCTTCTGTCAGCTCTCATTGATCTAGACGTATTTGATCAGTGACATGGTTGTCTTAGGCTCTTACAGTAAATCTAAAAAAAAAAAAATCAGATCAGGAGCCAGAAGAGACGCTCCTCTCTGCTTATCTTTAGCCTGTTTGTCTGTGTGGCGGGCCGCCATAATCTAATCTGTCCCGACACAGTTCGATAATGACACTACTCATTAATTACACTTCCCACAAGAGAAACACAAGGGATCGTATTTATTGTTGCAGTTTTGATCCATGTACAGCTTTAATTACATCACTGTTGGCATCATTCTTACTTGCACATGGGATGTCACACTGTCACATCCTCATGCTGTCACTAGTAAGGTCATTACCTCGTTTACACTCAGTTTTGTATGACATGTTTGTCGGTGAGCTGTATGTGTCTCAGCAACACCAGCACGCGCTGAATTCATTCTGTGTTGGCATCGCTGATGACGCAACTCTAGATGATAAATGAAATTGTTTCATCACGTGTCGGCAGCATTTTGTGATCAGGTTTTTCTCCGTGATCTCCAGCAGCTAACAAGTCCTCTGATGCAGCTCCCAAACCTAAGAAGCCACCAGCACCAAAGGCAAAGAAGCCAGATAAATCTATCTGGGACTCTGACTCGGACACTGGGTCTAAGAAGCCCACACCAGCTCTTAAAGGTATGACACAGAGTTAATATTGTCATAGAAATAAATCTAGATATTGTGCTCCACTTGTTGACTTGGGTCACTTCTGGTTTGTGTACACTTTGTCCAGGTAAAGGTCGGGGGAGGAAGAGAAAGGGCTCTGGTTCTGAAGACGAGTACAGTCCTATGAAGAAGGCGGTCAAGCCTGCCAGCAGAGTGAGTCAGCAGGGACTAATTCAAAAAACGCTGTATACTGTAGTTCAAACTTATAAGATGTTACCTTGATTATATGTCTACCTTTAAGTAATGCATGTACTCCATTTACTACACAGTCTTGAGTATGTCACAGAAAACATTAGATCATGGTATGTGGGTGTTATTGTTATCGTTGTGCCTTTGCAGAAGCCTCAGAAACCTCCATCTGATGACGAGGATGACTACAGCAACAGCCTGAGCGGTGCGTCATGTGACCGACCGGGCCGGGCCAAGAAGGAAGTGAAGTACTTCCACGAGTCGGACGACGGAGACGACGACGGCAACATGTTTGATTAAAGCTGGAAACGTTCAGACACACTCCTACTCCTTTGTTCCCACAGACTTTTGTACATTTCCTGTTTCATTTTATTTTACTTTTATTGGTGATGTTCAATGATTTTTAACGTGTAGGTGTTTTACACTTTTTATTCTTACATATACAGGTTTCTTTTTTTAAATGCTCATTGAAATGTTGTGTATTTGTTCCAAGTGGCTTTTAGATGTTTAGAGCGCTGTGTGCTTTAGCACAATTTAATTGTTAAAATATTATGTAACTTTTTGAACATGAAGTTGAAAGTAAACAATGAAATGTCTGGTGTTGTGCCGGCCTGATCCTTTCATGACTCAGCTGTTTGTGATGTATTACATCACAAACAGCTGAAGCTAACATTTAGCAAGCTAGCATGCAGGTGTAGGAATCAAACCGGGGAAATGGAAGAGTGGAGTGTTGTTTTAGAAAAAACAAAAAATGACACCCAGACAGATGAACTGAGGATTTTTGATGTCCCAATTTAGCGCCAATTCACGAGTTGCCATGGTAACAGTTGTTTCCAGTGCGTTTTCCCGTGTGGTTAAACAAGGTTTGAGAGGAAGCCGTGTTGGTACAGAAGAAAGGAGAAAACAAGTGAATTTTAAGTTTAAACTGTTGGCGACTTTGTCGCCGGTTTTAAGCTACTGTTGTTTTAAAATATCACCTGTGTAATAAGAGTCTGTAAAAGTTTAGAAAGGTGATTTTAAATGAAATCATCTATGCTGAAGGTAGAAGTGAACCTCGAGCTCTGCCTGGATCAGTGGATATATGACACAGTTATTTATGCTAATGTCATTGTGAATTCAACATCCAGTCGATTTATTCATGATTCGTTACACAACACGTCTTCTTCACACACCGGTTTATTTCAATTTAGAGAATCTCAAGAAGTGGAAATCCAAAAAGTTTTGCTTCATATTGAGTGTTTAGTCCAGCCTGCACCATAGTTATTATTACAGTGCAAGAGTTCCCATTTTCAAAAGGGAATATTTAAATGATGTATTGACCATATAACAGGAAATGTGCCCAGTTTTTCACTCAGAAGATGAGGGAAATGACAAGTCATGTAAGAAAGTGTAAGCCTATTAGTGATGATGGTAAAAATCAAACAGCCATGTAGTTTGTTCTTGGTCTAGCATTACTTCTGGACATGATTTTGACTTCAACAACCAGAAATGGCTTTCATTTATTCTGCTGAAAATAAAATGTGGAAGTATCATAAACGTGTCAGTCACGGATTCGAAGTAATCCAAGAGCCAGTGGAAAATCCCAGTGGTCATTTGTTAAGAGAACAGTGCAGGGTGATGTTAAGTGCTATTTCGATTTTTTTTTTTTTTTGTGGCTTCTTGGGAACATGGATCATTTAATGAAAACACATTTATTCACATTACAAAGTTGTTTGTGTTAAAACACGCTTTGTGTCTGTAAACACAACGTGGGTTGTTAGTGTGTCTGAACGGCACTGTTTGCAGCTTCATTCAAATAAAAGCACAAGTATTTTAAAATAAATATATTTTTATTACTTTGCCAGGACAGTTCATGGTAAAGTTAAACAGTATATGAACATAAAAAGCATATGTTAATATACAAACAGAGACAATATTTAAAACAGAGAGCGGAAACAGGTCGAAGCTCAAACCTCGGCGCAGCGACTGAGGTCAACTTCACCTGACGGTCCGGCAGCAGGGGCTGATGGGATACATCCACATCCGTCCTCTGCCTTTTCCACCCTCCCAGTCAGCACGATGTGACCCTTATGATTCATAGTAACACATCTATACAACACTGCATATGACTGATGAGTGGTGAGGTCCTTTGTAAGCAACGGAAAAACATCCTTGAAGATGAACAACAGAGCTACTGCTAATGTCTCATCCTGGTTCACAGTGTAGTGTGTTGGCTCCTGGTTTCAACTCGGGTTGGACTGGTATGTGACACAGATGCAGGGTTTGCTTCCCCCTGGTGCTGCTCGTGTTAGGGGAGTTGTTAGTTTTTCCTGTTTAACGTTTTTACTTTTCAATCGTTGCATACCTCATATTTAAAGGTCCAGTGTGTAACATTTTAGGAGAGTTTATTGGCTATTATATACTGTATATATATAAATGTGAAAAAAAGCCTTTAAACAGTGCTTTTGTATTTTCATTTACAACTAACTTAATGCACTTGTTGACAACAATGTGCACATGGAACAGGGAGTGGTGAGCGGTGGAGTCTGCATTCTCATCACTAATTCCTAACACACTGGTCCTTACAGCAAATCTCGTTGTTTTTATCGTTAACGTGTCTTTGTGGGCCCCAGGCAGAGGGGACCCAGGGGGCCCCTAAATTGTATTCGACCCTCAGGGGCCCCAGCATATTAGCATTTTATTTAGATCTGTCTCCAAATCTTACTCTTCTTTTTCTTGACATGTTGTCACATGGCTGTTCGTTTGTCTGCCTGTTGTCAGATGAATGTTAAATGTTGTCAAGTTGCAGGTCGTGAAACCAAAATAAAGTCGTAAAAGAGCCAAAATGTCTCCATCGAAGGGAAGAGTTGTGGGATAATTCTTATTGGGCTTGTTTATAAAGTGATGCCCTTGACATTAAAGATATTAAAGTCTATTTTTATTGTGAAAATATGTAGTAGTGCAGCTTTAAATTCTCACTGAAGAGTGATTTCCTGCTGTTTGACTTGGACTTAGTGTTGTTATTATTATTAGTATTATTATTATTGTTGTTGTTGGCATGAACTGCAGCTGATCAAATCAAATTCAGTCTGTTTTCAAAGCACTTAATCACATACTCAGTCAACTCGTAGTTCATTAGTTGACCTCTTAACCAAATAGCTGTCGACTGATTGAGTTTGATTGATTGACAACAGCTGATTGGCTTGGTGTCGGCGGGTAGAGGAGAGAGCAGCTCTGTTGTTTGACGTGGAACAGAAAAAGAAAACAAATCAATGTCATCAGGTGCTGAAGTGACGTGCTTGTTCTTTTTCTTTTCCTATTGGACCAGTTCCTCATCCTTGATTATTTTCCTTTAACACTTAGATGCCGGGCGATGATCTGAAGGACACGTGTGAGACCGAGCGTCTTTTCCACAGAGCTGCCAAATGAAATGCAAAGCACACACCGTTTTGCAGTGAGCAAGAGAGTAAAGTATTACAGTTACATCGGTACAACATTCAACAGAAACAAACAAAGAGTAATTCAGCATCGTGACGTTGTTTCCTAAAGGAACAGATAGTAGCTACTGCAGTGTCCACTGTCCCGGGGCGAAGACGCTGGACGCTGCAAAGGTGGATGTGAACATTCGTCGGCTGTGAAGGTTTTTCCAGCTTTGAAAGAAAAAAAACAAAACAAAACAGACATGAAGACGCTTCCCTTCATCTCTCACCAGGAGAGCAAGACAGAAAATAAAGGGAGAGCATTTCCTATGTTACATTAAGAGAGAAGTAATAATTCCTTAACACTGCATATCATTCTTCTGACAGACTGCATGACATTACTTTTTCATATTCAAACACGCTAAAAAACAAAAACCAGCTCTGGTTTTCTTTATGATATGTATTTATGAGCAGGGATGGAATGAAGTTGGGTTTTTATGATGAGCAGCTGAGACCCAGAACTTTTCTCTGCTTCTCACTTTCAGAACGACTCCTTCAGTCTCGGCAACAGCTTCACCGGGAGTTTATCTCAGCAAACATCTCCCGTCGAGGCGGGGCTGCTGATAGATTCTCTAGTGACACGTTTCACTTTCATCGTGTTTAAGTGCTACAGTTTGTTTGTTCCCTGTTCAGTGAGTGAATTGTGTGAATGATCCAGGCAAATGTGGGTCCTTTAAGTACGTTCAGGGTTTAGGGCCGAGATTAAGGTGCAGAGGACGAGCATCTCTGCGATCTCCTTTTGCGTCAATAATTGTTGTCAAGTGTGAGATGTAAGGCGGATATTTGGAGCAGATATCACCTCATGTGCTCTCTTAGTTGATGTACAATCTTCCCGACCAGTGGTGGCGTTTCGTCTGGACTTCCCATGTGTGAGTTCTCTGGCCCCGACGAGACACTTCTGAAAACGTAGACGAGGGAAGGCGGCGGAGCTCTGCTTGTAAGGCCACGGTAGAGCCAGTGTGTGTGTGTGTGTGTGTGTGTGTGCACAGTCCAGTTGGTAGTTGACACACTCATGAGGTTGACATTCAGACCATTTTTGGAAAGAGCCTTTGGCTATGATCAGAGTGGAGGCGTGTTCTGTAACTGAAGAGGCAATAATGAACTGACAAAAGGCATAAAGTGGACTAAATATGAATCTGAATGGTGACTGTGGGAATATTTGACATGATCATCGATGTCAGTGAGTGATGTACTCATGTCCCTGCTCAGGATTTGACTTCCTGTTGCAAATGAGTTCGCGCAATGAAGTCCGATTACTGTCTCTGACACGACTCTCTCTGTGTTTCTCAGTGGCTGCACACAGGAAGTGATCCGTTTTACATCACGACAAATGAAACACTGCAAGCAAGTTTGACCGAAAACACAGAAAGTGGCGGGATAAATGCTTCTCGTCCCCACCCACCCACTCGTGCTCTGCTGCTGTATACACACAAGCGCTCCCTCGGTCAGGTCTGACGCAGCAAACAGCGTTACACCGTTTGTGTTCAGCTGAATAATAACGTCAGAAAGTGCGAAACCACCAAAAGTTACGCACCGCAGCTTTAAGTAAGAGAACTGACTGAACGACTGTGCTATTTGTGATGTTATTGTATTTTTATGTTTTTAACATTATACCATGTAACTTGCCTCTTGAAAGATCCGCAGATAGAAACCAGGCCAGAGACGAATCCTGTCTCCACTGGCAGTCGTTATTTGACGTTAGTTTCAATGATCTATTTTCATCTTTCAGTTTGTTGCTGAACTTACATTTGTATTCCTTTGTATCCCCGAAGAAATTAGTTTCCCTGGAGACGAGATATTTTCTGTACTGGAGTGTTTTCTACTGAACAAGGAAATGAGTTTGCTGAATAACAAGCGGTGCGACGTGAAGCCACACGTCTTCTTTGTACATTTAAACCAGGTGTGACACCAGTGGCTGTGTTTAAACCTGTGAAACCCCTTCATCCAGCTGCAGTTAAAACTGCATTGGGGCGCAGGAGAGGCATCGAGTGGCCGTTGCAGAAAAATCACTGGTATCTATCAACAACCTCATTTGCCCCATTTGTTTTGACAGTGAGGTTAAACTGATTTACACAGGAGATACAGCCACCAAATGAGTTAATTTCATAGACAGGCTGATTGTAAATCTAATCTGGTCCTGGAAAGTAAAACAGACGCTCTCAATCTGATGAGTGTGTGTGTGTCAAAGGCTTTTGCTGGTGCGGTTCCCTCCTTTGAGAAAACGGATGAACAGACTTTGCATTCTGGCCGTGTGGATGTAGGTGCACTCATCCATGAAGAAACACGAACTCAAATGTTTTAAATAGAGCAACACATATAAAAGACTCCACTTCCATAATGTCTGTATGCCATAACATTCTAGATAACTCTTCAAAGGGGTCCCTCTTTAAACCTTGATGCGTCGCTTCAAAGATAATATTCAAGACATGAGAAAAAGCACCACAAAATTCATCATAGAAACAGAGATCGAACCATACTATGGTATGTACAATGTAGGGCTGTATGTACTGTATGTCAACAATATGGGAGGAAAAGATATGAGGACAAGCAAAGAGAAGGAGGGAGGGAGGGAGGGAGGGAGGATTAAAACCACTTCTCCACCTCCTGTCATGCAGATAAGAAGGTACACAGGAGACCTGAGGACAATCATCTGTGACGGTCTGTGAGGGCCACGCCCCTCCTGTCACAGTCCCAGAGACCAGACGCCAAACTCCAGTTCACAGTTCTACACAAAGCGCTGATCCTTCGAGGCCTCCGTGCTGACCATCACTTTTTAAGGAGGGAGTTTGAGAGGAATGGGAGAAGAAAGATATAAAGATAACGTAATACCAAGCGTCGGAGAGTCAGGGCAGAGGGGAAACGAAGGGGTCGACTGCTCGCTCAGCTGTTCTCTTTTTTTGTGCAAAGTAATGTCAGACTCGGAGGCACCTGTGGGTGCATCCTCTTAGTCACTGTCGCTGGGCGCTGTGGCTTCAGCCCTGTCAGTGTCCAGGGAGCCCGGCGACTCCAGGACGGCCCTGTCTTTGTTGGGACTGTCTTTGCTGCTGGGACTGACCCCGGCCTTGGCTTCGTCCTCGGCTTCGTCCTCAGCCTCGTCCTTGTCCTCGTCCTCGTCCTCAGCCTTGGCCTCAGCCTTGGCCTCGGCTGAAGTGCTACTGCTCTGGCTGTCCTGGCCCTCTGAGTTTTCCAGCATCTCCTGGATGAGTGGAGGCATGGAACCTGGGATCTCCATCTTCAGAGAGATGACCCGCTCTGCTCCTGCAAGACAAGTGTGGACGATTAAGATGGCAAAGGGAACAAAGTTTCAGTTCCTAATTTACCTTTAAAATGCACTTGTCCCTTTACTTATTCTACTATATTTATGCTAAACTACTTACTAAACTGAAGTGTTTTATTAATTCATTTATTTTCTCATTCAAATATTTGTAAATTGAATTATTCAGATTCACGGATGAACTCAGTAGCTAATTTGTTTTTAAGAGGAAGCTCACTATGTAAATGATGATATATCAAAGACTCCGCCCACATGAACTCTGACGCATACAACAATAAAAGAGAGGAAAGGAATGTCAGCGACATCCTTTCTGGTATGTGAAGGCCACCGGAGTTACGAGTGGACGAGTCCTCTCTTTGTTGCACTCTGCAGACTCACCATTAGATGTCACTATCGCTCACACACTGGACCTTTAGAGCCTGAACCAGAACGACTGTGAAACAGACTCTAAAATACAGTCCTGAGGTGGAGAAATTTCCCTTGTATTTAATTTCTTTTCTTTTTTTTTACCGAGTAAATAAAGGTAATTAAAACGTAACAAAGCACAAAACATACTTTGAAGTAACATTACAGATCTGAGAGACTTTCCACCTCTTTCAGACAGTTATATCTAACGGTGACTGGTGTAAGTGTACAGAGTCACATCCTTCCCACCTTTAGCGCTGATGCTCCGCAGATCTGTGATCTTCATCAGAGTTTTGGGGAACATGTGCGGTTTGCTGGGCCGACGCTTCCTCACGTAGATCTTCAGAGCCTCCAGGAGCGGCTCCTGGAGCTGGTCCACCTTAGAGGGTTCCTCCAGGTCCTGGCGGTCTGACACGCACACACACGCAAATGACAAATCCATGTCTTAGCTTTATCTGATGTAGACAAGCTGGAGGCCAACACATGTATCACAGCATGAATCCTGCTCTGATTAAGGAGGAACAGTTTATCTCATTATGTCAACAGTTAGAAAACTCATTTCAGTCTTTTATACTGACAGGCCGTGTTGAGCTGTGATAACTGTGGGGCTTTGAAGGCAAAGATGCGCAGAAGACGTGGTTTTTAAAGCTGCGTCTCTATCCTGAGTCCTTTTCTCTGCACAGAAACCTTGGGTAAAGTATTTGACCCAGTTATACACGTGGAACTGTGAAAGTGTGTGTTCTTGAACACTCCACCGTTCGGCCTGAGGGTGGCAGTGTGGGCACTGACATGAGCTGCTGATTTCAAGGTGTGCGATTAGAGATGCAATCAGAGGAATCTCACACTTTCCTTGGATTATGCAAGAGCCAGTAATATCTTCTGAGTCTTTGAGGACTGAGTATTCTATCTATCCATCTGTGTGTGTGTGTGTGCGCGCTGGTGTCTCTGTGGAGAACAGGCAGAGCAGAGTCATTTTCTGATGTGTGAAGGTTGTCAAACATCTCCCCACGGTTGACTGATGCTGATGTGACGTGTATCTACATGTCATTTGTCCCTGTCACATGATTGTCACTTGGGTAAAACCAAATGGAGAATTTCAAACACTGAAACTTAACTGATGGAGGCAGCAGCGGATCATCAGCTCCTGTGTGCCGTGATGTTAAATGACGAGGTGAGTGGTTCAAGTTTAACTTAATGATCTTTTTTAATGAACTTTCCCAGATTATAGTGCAGATTATAGAGCTGTTTCCAGGCAGTGAAGTCTGGGTCAGTTTGGTGTCATGTCTCTTATTTTGTTAAACCTTTTGAAATTCACATCTTGTTTGAGGTGTCTTCACTTCCTGCCTCTTTGCCCTAATGTCCTCCACCTGTGTCTAATTGTCTCCCCTCAAATAGCAAATACACCCGTCCTTCCCTTGCTCATCCATTGATCAACAGAATTGTTACTTCTGGGTTTAAAAACAGTAATGGAATTTTAAATATACTGTCAATTACAACAGAGCGGATACAAAGTTGTTTACTGTACTCTCTGTAAATTACCAGACACTACCTCACCTAACCATGTGTAACATTATGTGCAATATTCCCTCCCTGATAAATGTGCAATGTCAGAAATGTGCAATACACCCCATAATCTGCTGTATAACTGTATATTTCTTTATTTTTATTTCCCCACATCTTCAACATTTTTTTTATTTTATTTTATTATTACTTTTATACTTATATTTATATTTATCCTAAGTGTGTTTATGTTTCGTACTACTGACTCGTAGAACCCGCACAAGATTTCCAATGTGCCTGGACTTTCTGTTTAAGCACAAATGGCAAATAAAAACCTTGAACCTTGAACCTTGAACCTTGAACCTTACTGTGTTGCATTCTTCTTTGTTGACGTTATTGACATGCTATGCTATGCTATGCTATGCTATTTATGAAGATGATGCACATCCTGCAAAGTGTCGCTGGACTGAACAAAGTTATTGTTTGACTCCTAGGAGGCAGCAGAGGAAGCCAAACATGACACAGCATATGCAACATGTGATTTCCGTTTGTTCTTCTCCTTCTCTGTGAGCTCTGTTCTTATCTTATCCTCACCGACCATAACTAAACTCTGCCCTGCTCTGTTTGCTCACCTCCAGAGATAAGACAGATGGCGCTGAGGAGGCCGGTCTCCGTGTCGTCCATCTCGATAGGCAGCAGCTGATTGGCAAAGGTGAACACCAAGTCAGTGAGAGGGCCGAAGCCAGCGTTGTGCATCTGTGTCCGGTTGAGGGTCAGCCCGTCTGAGAAGGTCATGGTGTCCTGTTCGGGCGTGTACCTCGTACAGATGCGAAGGATCTGACGGAGACAGAGTGAGTTTCAGTCAGCGGGGAAACTTAAAGGGGATGAGAAATATGGAAAATATGTACAACAACAACAACCTTTAGCTTTGGATCTGTTAGAAACACATAACTGCGTCACTGTAATCTGATGTGTGTGTGTGTGTGTGTGTGTGTGTGTGTAATTAAACTTTATATACATGTTCATATCCACCAACAACATGAGTGGGAGAAAGAGAAAATGAGGGGGAGGGACAGTTGATGAGAGGAGAGTGAGAAGGAGGAGACGAACTGTGATGAAGCACTTTGAGCTGTAGAGGGCAGTATTACACCCCCCTGTCTACAGCCTGCCTAAAAAAGCATGTTTACGCACTCCCCCGTCATATTCACCGTTTGTTAACTTTTTTAAATTTAAAAGTTCATCAATGTGTGTAGATGGAAACAATCTCACAAAGACCACTGAAGTCTTGCACAAGAGAAAGACAATATATATATGTATATATGTATATATGTATATGTATATATACACACATATGTATGTGTATATATATATATATACACACATATGTATGTGTATATATATCTATATATATATATATAGATATATATACATATATATATATATATATATATATATATATATATATATATATATATATATATATATATATATATATATATATATATATATATATATATATATATGTAGGCTATTAATGTAATACCTAAATATAACTAACCTTCCTTCTCACAGTCTGGTAGAATGAGACTGAGTGAAAAGTCTGAACCAAGTTTCACGGCCGAAACAATGACCTTCCACTCACTCAAAGAAAATAACCTTTGGGTCTCCCTGCTGCAGTCTGTGTGTGTGTGTGTGTGTGTGTGTGTGTGCACCTAATGAAGCACTGATGGTGGATGTGAAGCCTACAGCAACCTTTGAAGCTATTTGAGTGGGATGCTTCTGACAGTGAGTGGCAGCCGTGTCTGCAACATGAAACAGAATAAAACATGGCTACTGGCGCTACTCACACCGGCTGGCCAGGCCTACACACACACACACACACACACACACACGCACACACACAGTGTTTGATCTGTACTATGACACTCCCTCACCCAGCCCCTGCGCACAATATCTACACCCCTCACCACAGAGAACGGATGCTGATGACTGAGTGGGAGCCAGAAAGTCACCATCGTTGGCCTTCAACTTCTCACCTCTGCCTCCCCGGGAGTTCACTGCTGCTCCGTTGCTTAGTCGTTTTCTGATACTCATTTATTATTACGGACATAGAGACTAAACTCACACACACACACACGTATGCTGACTGAAGACTTTTCCCGGAAATGTCTGCATGTTCTTTAGCTGCTTTGCAATTACACCTGACATGAATATGCATCTTCATGCATTAATCATAGACTAGAGCAATATCCGTTCAACGTGTGCCTGTTTTTATTTTTTCACCGCTATATCTCTCTGCATTTTTTAATCCAAACAACTTCAAAGTCGTCACTGCACACACTGGTGCTCTGAGTAAGACACCTGTCAAGTTTGACATGTGACTGTAATGCTTTTATTCCCAACGCCCCGAGCTGTAGCTAATCCAATCCCTAGACTGGCTCGTGTTGGGTGTGTAATAAAAGTGCGTAAAGTAATGTTGGTAGTTATTGGTTCCATGTTTGTTCAAACATAAATCAAAAAATTTTCCCCAAAATGAAATAAGAGAAACCAAACTTTATAACTGTATTTAAGACTTTGTAAGGCCTTAAATTCAGATTATTGTATTTAAGACTTTTTAAGGCCTTAAATTCAGATTATTGTATTTAAGGCTTTTTAAGACTTTATAAGGCCTTAAATTCAGATTATTGTATTTTGGACCTTTTAAGGTCTTAAATTCAGATGATTGTATTTAAGACTTTTTATTGCCTTAAATTCAGATAATTCTGAAAACCTGACTGAAAACCAAAGTTTCATTTGCTTTGTAAACCGCTCACTCTCTCACACCAAAGTCCATAGAGAAAATCAGTGATTTTTAGCAGTTGTTGATCCACTGCTGCCTCCATCAGTAAATCCAAATGTGTTATTTTGCGGCTTCAGTGTTTAAAATCCTTCCGATTTACCTCAGTGACACAAACTGACCACACGAGGCAACAGTGGACCAGCAGCTGCTGTGTTTGTGCAAGTAAAAATAGCTGAATCTGTGGACTTTGGTGCAGGGGAGCGAATGGTTTAAAAACATCAGTTTCAAGTCAGACAAAAAGGGTATAATCATTTCTATCTTTTATATCCATGTCTTTGTTATATCCAAATGTTTTGTTTTCTAGAAATATTTGTTTTGTAGCAATAATTGAAAGCAAGAATAAGATTCCTCGATTATAATAGCCATATACTCTATCCTCTCCCCACCACACACACACACACACACACACACACACAGTATATCATTTAGCCTTTTTCCATCTCATTACTGTAGCCACATTGGTGCAGATGCCCCAATTCATGACTCTGAGGTAACAAACATTTACCCGCTGTCAGGCGACAGACTGCTGACACGTCTGCACCATAGAGAACACACAGCATCATTAACTAATGCAGCACCAGGCGACTGTCTCATATTAAAACACGCAGGCAACTGTCCCAAATAAATGTGTATGTAACCTAACCTAACCTAACCTCCACTATAGGCTTTTCTCCAAATGATGAACTGAATTGAGCAGCATGATCAATTAATTGGCTCTCCCCGACTCCCACTGCCTGACTGAGTCGACCTGAGGATGGTTTTAACAGGAGCTGGGCTGAGGTTAAACCCGCCTGAGAGCTGAGGATCACCACTCATTCTAAAGGAATGGATAGATGCTCAGCCTCCAAAGAACAGGAGGGCAAATGGAAAATAAATATAACAATATACTGAAGCAGACACTGAGTGAAGATGTGTGTTTACCTAAGTGTGTTATGCCACTGCTGGGAGCATTTCTACAGAGGTTTTTTTAGCTCATTACTGAATATTTTAGGAGTTGACTCTCATACTGAAGAAACAGCCAAACGATCTTGCAGCAACTCTCCTCTGCTGCCTACAGACTGTGAGATGTCACTAATCTTACTGTGAAGGAAATCCTACGGTAATCTTACTGTAAAACATAATTATAAGTCGCTCTGTGCAACATGGAGCGGATAAACCAAGACATCCAGGATGATCCATGCAGACTGTATGACGCTATCATAGGCTACAGCGTCAGACATCAGTTACGCCATTAGCTGCAATCCAAGTTGGCAACATGGTGGTAAATAGCAGGAGATGACTCACACTCATTTAAAGTCATTCAGCTGATATTGTACCCTATTTAAAGAAATGGTACATTTGTGCAGCTTTTACTGCTTTAGAAAAGGTACATATATGGTATTTATTTTGAGGGTCAATAATTATCTCTAAGGCAGAGGTGTCAAACACTTCATGCAGCTTAATATCAAGTTATAATGAGTTAATTCTGTATGTTTTTTTTTAGTAATATATTCATTTTGCATCATAGAAACATTTTTATTGTGAACTATATATCTGTCCATATCAACAAAGACACTTTTATTTTGAAATTCTGCAAAAACCACCACTCCTGAACAGTTGACTGTTCTAAACCCCTGCTGGACAGACCAGATACTCATTGGCCCCCAGGTCATTTGAGGTAGAGTGCACTGCCCTACAGGATTATATAGAACATCAACACTCATAAATACACCTGTTTTTGAAAGTGTAGTCAGTAGATTTAGATCATAGCAGCACACACAATGTGAGACACTCGCCCTAAAGTGTCTGCATGTATTTTTACTGGCTATCTTTGGTCTCAAGAATGTGACAGTGTCCGTCTTTGAACCTGTCTCACTCTACCATGAAAGGCCACAATCAAAGAAATTGCCACCATTGTTCCATGTTGGGTATACTGTGCTTTTCACAGCATGTCTAGTTACTGCTACTCTTTAGACCAGGGTTCTCAAACTCAAATGACCTGTGGGCCACTGACGGTCTCGTCTGCTCAGTCAGGGGCCAGTCAAGTAAAAAAAAAGCTCAACTTTTTTTGGGAAAGGCAACAGTTGTGGTGGACGTCATGAGCTCATATCATCAATATGCCGTATTAATTCCTTTTTTTACTATATGTACTCTATTGCCTTGTGTGAGCTTTTCTGTCTTTTATCCATTATTCTGTACAGCACTTTGGTCCACTGTGTTTGTTTTAAAGTGCTTTATAAATAAAGTTGGATTGGATTGGATTATTTCAAAATATAAGTGGTTGTTTTAATATGCAACAAAAAAAAACATATTTATGATGCAAAATGAATCTATTCATTTAAAAATAAAGACATATAGAAATGACTTGTTACCACTTGATATTGTTTGGAGGGCCACATGTGGCCCCCCGGGCCGCCACTTTGAGACCCCTGCTTTAGACCTTGTATTAACATCAACCCTGCGTGTCACTGAAAATCTTAATTCATGTTCCAGCAGCGCGAGTAGTGCTCTGATTCATTCAGCGCTTTGTTTTTTCTCTCGACCACTTTCTCAAACACACAAGTGTGAAATGTGCGGCATTACGACAGCGGACACATCTGTGCCACAGAATCTTCAAAACGTAATTCATTAACTCTCACCAAAATGTCCAGACAGGCAGCTTTCAGGAGCGTGATCTGGTCTGCGATGGTCAGCCCCGTGAAGCCAGGCACTCGTTTGGCAAATTCCACGATCTTGATAATGCACTTGGTGGCCAGCTCACTGAATTTGTCCCACAGGCCAAGGTCCAGCCTCACACGGTGGTCTGCACTTGAGTTCTGTAACACACACACACACACACACACACACACAGAGACACACACAGAGCAAGCCGTCAGCCGAGGAGGCAGCTACTTTTGTCACTGCACAGACTGTTACTAATGATCTCCTCAGTGCACCCTCTTCACTCTGCTCCATATGTGTCACAGTTACCGACAGTAAATAGGCTCCGTAAGAGCAGAGCTCTGAAAAACACTGCCAGGATTGTTGTTGTGAATACGCTGAGCTGAGCCGAGCTGAGCCGAGCTGAGCCTGGCCCTGCGATAATGAGCATAACAGTGCCAGTGGGATGCTTATGCAATGATGGGATGCAGAAAGAGAGCTG
This sequence comes from Solea senegalensis, assembly GCF_019176455.1. Lineage (NCBI taxonomy): Eukaryota > Metazoa > Chordata > Actinopteri > Pleuronectiformes > Soleidae > Solea > Solea senegalensis. The sequence continues at coordinate 12,514,566 of NC_058039.1, read as the reverse complement.
TGACAGGTAGCGCAGGGCGAGTTGAAGCCAGAGCTGCCATTAATACAGCTATAGCATCTAGAACCTATACACAAGCTCTGGACGTGTGAACGCCAGGGAGCAATAACGACAATGAGCAGAGAGGAAAACGTGGATGTAAATGTGCTGTAAGAGACTAGAGAGAAGACACAAAGACGGCGAGTCATGTCTGAAAGGAAGGACAGTGACGTTTGGAAGAGCCCTGATGGAAGGAGTTGCATGAATTCACAATGCTGATGTGTAAAGTGTAGACATTGTGTCAGAAAATGTGAACGACATTCACGTTTCTGTTTATTTTGGATGTCGGCAAAGTAAAGTCACACTTTTAACTGTGTTTAAAGATTTTTGTCACTGTTTTTATCAGTCGGAGTAAAAGTGTAATTGCATATGTCCGGGATCACGACAGGAATTATTATTATTATTATTATTATACCATCAGACCTGCAATGATGTTTGTTTCACTGTAAACCACTCACTCTGCCACACCAAAGTCCATAGAGAAAATCTCTGATTTTACATCACAGCACACAGGAGTCGTTGATCCCCTGCTGCCTCTATCAGTGAGTAAAAACGTGTTTTTCTGTCACTTCTGTGTTTGAAATCCTTTGTTCAGATTTACTGCAGTGACACAAACTGACCACATGAGGCAGCAGTGGACCAGCAGCTCCTGTGTCCCTGCGAGCCAAAAACACTGATTTTCTCTATGGACTTTTGTGTGGGACAGAAAACAGTTTACAAACTTAAGATTCCCGCATCATTTTTTATTTTTTTAATTATATATAGTGCAATATTATCTTCCTTAATATAAACATAACAAAGGTTTACTATATATTGACATAAAGTTGTCAATGTGACATATGTTACTCTGATAACGTTTCTGTTATGATTTTTGTTCATTTCCTGTTTTATTTCTTTAACTCACTTTAACTCACTTCCTGTATTTTCCCGCCACCTTGATTGCATGCTCCTCCCTCGTTAGTTTCACCTGTGCTCACCTTTCAGTTTCTGCCAGTTTGTGTTTTCTCTTTCAGTAAGTGTACCGGTGTTCATTATCTCATGGCTTCCTCGAGTGTGACCCGCTTGATTTTGAAAACACAATTAACGGGTTTTAACAAAAATAAACTATATTCTTTTGGCGGCTAAAACTCTTGTGTTAATCTAATAAGGCCTGCAAGCTGTCAAATTACTGCTGAAAACATGAAGTGAACTTAATCCAAAAATAAAACTGTCAGTATCCTTTTTCACTTGTTTGACACACGTGTCTGACTTTCTCCTACATGCCTACAGCATTTGTCATATTTGCTCCCCATTATTTTTCAGCTCCGTTGTTGCTTGCGGTCGGCCCGAGACATGGAGACACGGAGCCTCCAAAGGTGGATCATTTAAAGAGGTGATTCTGCAGTGGTTATTACTATTTACTGTGGGTTAGTGCTGCAGCTAACAATTGGAAAAAGGAGTGTAAAGTAAGGGCCACGAGTGCAGAAGATAATATGACAGATTCAGAGAGAGGAGAGTGAGCCGCAGCAGCTGGGGAATGATTTGGGTGTAGCACAGGAAAGCTGTGCTTTGCTGGCTGATGGTGGAGATGGAGCATCTGATGACCATTTAGTTTTCTGATGGTTTACATGGAATAGGCCATCTGTTCTACACGGGTGAGTCTCCACATGTAGCAAGGACACGCAGCACACGCTCACAGAGAAGGTAACACACACACACACACACACACACACACACAATGAGGAGGGACAACCTATACAGAATTATGGTATATGTTAGAAACCAGGGGTTCATCATACCTGGCGTTTTCATTCATTTATTAATTAATTGATTAATGAATTAACTAATTAAATATTATTTACAACAAAAAAAACCAGTAAATATCAACACAATATATGTAATAAAAAAATCAGACTGCTACACCACAAAGGCAACCTTAACAATTGAAAGAACAAAGTATAAATAATTACATAAAAAACAAATCACATTTTAGCCTTCTGCTTTCACTGTCTATCTCCTATTTAAAGTTCATTATCTATTTTTGCAATATAACCTTTTTTAAATTAATTAATATTCTAAACTGATACATTTTCAAATCCTCCATCTCCCTGTTTCCCTGTTGAAATGATTCAATTAATAATGTAAGTGTAACTTTCCTTTCCTTCCTGAACTTCCCTCCAAAATTCATAAAAAAAATTCACTAAAACAAGTGAAAACCTGACTCTCATTAGATTTAAAATACCCCACATCAACAATGTTTCTTTTTAATCAGGGTGCAGAAATAGTTTTCAGTTCTTGTTTCCATGGTCGTGAAAACTCTTCAGTATCTTCTCATTCTTTGTGACTATCATATGGAAGGTTATTCAGAAGGACGTAATCAATTTCATGATCATTTATCAATCCACTATTTTTGAAGCAAAGTGATAATGCAACACAAATACATAGACATGTAAGCAAACTGGTCCTAAACTGCAATAGTTCAAAAGTAATCGGACACTTGGCGACGATAATATTTGTCCTTGCAAACACCACAGAGCATGAGTCCTCTGCTTCCTCAGGTCAGTAAGAGCTTGACAGGAAACACACACACACACAAACAATGAAAACATGCATAAAAAGCTCTCCAACAGAATGGGAATCTGAGAGTTTCACTCTGTAGTTCTGAGCTGGGATTGAACACAGTATGATTCAGAGGCCTCGGGAGAGACCGAGACAAAACCACAAGAAGCTCTAATTGACTCTCTGCATGGACTTTTTATTTTCAGATAATGACTAGCCTACAGTGCAACTGCAGGAAGACATTTTTCACGGAGCATTTTGAGTTTGAAAAACAAACTCCTCCGACACTTCAACTGTTTATTCAGCACAGACTGAAGCATCTCCAGTTCAAACCTCAAAGGTAACATGCTCTCCTTGTGTCTTTTAGACTTTTAGAATCACTCAAAGACAATCAGTGCATTTACATGTTCAAAGTCAGATTTTATTTGGATTGGTTTTCTGAGCGTCATGTGAACACGTTAGTCCCCACAAAATCCAACTAGTCTTAGTCGGACTAACATACCTCAATAATTAAATTCAAAGTAGCTTAAATGGACTGGAGTTGGACAACACTATGGCGAGAGCGAAAGCTGGATAAGGAAAGAAAATAAGTTATAATAAAGTGAAAAGACCAAAACACAAGATTTGTGGTTTTCGATTCTTACTTCCTAACTAGTTTTTAATCACCATTTTACTCTACAGTATTTATGTAGTCTTCTGGGTGACTCAGTTTGAATGGAGGGCTATGGAGAAAGGAACTTTTATTATAACTCTCATTTGATTTACAGCGTCATTCGCTTCAGGTCATCTTCAACAGAACATGGAGTCAGTTTTGTACATGATTATGTAAATACTGTGCCGATAACACTGGACACACGTAAGTGGACACCAGTGTAATTGACAGCTGGTATCGTCCAGTATCTGACATGGTGGCGGTCAAATCACAAATCTCCAGACTTCACAGACTTCACGGGAATATTACGCCCATTTCTCATATACGGTGTCTGTTTAGAGCAATTCACTTTTGGTCGTGTCTCTCGGGATGCTTGTTAAAACCAGGTGGGAACAAGATCTCAGGCCAAACCCTCAGGGGCGACTTCAGCATGAGAGGCCATGACCACAGCTTTCCCCCGGCCCCTGACCTCACCACTGAAGCGACTGTAAAGAGAGCCAGAGCACCAACATCAGCACCACCTCCACTCACAGCACATCAATCCCCCTGTGGTTGTTAAGGCAGTTAGCGGCACAGCTGCTGGACACGGTCACCAGCAAACAATCTATTGTGTGATTGTGTGAGCACCCGGGAGACAGAGAGACAGAGAGAGAGAGAGAAAGAAAGGGAGCGAGAGATCATTAAATATGATCTGGGGTTAAGTGAGAGCCACATTTGCACTGTGTTTAAATCACACACAACGAGTTGCAGTCGACACAACAGCAGTGTGGATGCACATTCCACTGATTGACGTGTGATTTGAAGCGGTGTGCGTGTGCGTCTGAGAGAGAGAGAGAGAGTGTGTGTTTGCACAGTGCACATATGTTGGGGGTTGGCTGATATTAAAGCAACTTATCTTACTCTTCCCTCTGGCTGCAGAGAGGAGAAGGGAGGGGACTAAAAAAAAAGGGTGGGGTTGAGGAGGGAGCGATCATTCGCCGCTGGATTTTTTTTTTCTCCCCTGCAATTTGCAGTCAATCACACCCGTCCTCATAATTCAATACAGCGAAACAAGGAAGTTGCCGCGGAATTCTAATTTAATTTATGATTTGATTTACGATCATTTATTCAAACAAATCATAAAGAAGCTGCAGTCACGTTGGAGGAGAAGGTGGCAGTGAGGGAAGGAGCGCTCTGCAGTACGTCAGCGGACTTGTGTGCAGATGCAGAGTGGGGAAAGGTCTGCATGCAGGGAGAGCACAGGCCATCGGTCATCACCATCACTGTCCATGAAGCATTATTCATCGTGGTGCTGAGCCCTCTCACTCGCACAACTATCTCTGCTAACACAGCAGTGAACTCCTAAATCGCTGCAGACTAGGATTTGAATATTTCACCACAATAATTGGAGCTTTAACCTAATCTAGGGGCGCAGGAGCCTCTCTTCTGTTTCCAATGAGGAGGACTCAAAAGGCGCATCAGGATCCAATCACTAATAATGAGGAATTTCTCACAGTCTGCGAGCAAGCATAATTACCACTGATCCAGATTAAGGCTTTATCTGGGGTCCTACTGCCGCTGCAACAAACAGCAAACACTGGCTTATATCACAGCCAGGGAGCAATATTTTTGCTATCATGTCTTATTCTTTTCAGCGATGGATTTTGCTTCAGTGCCGAGTGATTATTTTGTAAAATGCAGGAAGTGTCTTATGGGAGATTGAATGGGATGAGGGTGGAGAAGAGAAGGAGTTACAGCGATTAGTGGCTTTGCGTTTGGAGTGAAAGTGAGAAAAATCGAGTGTGTGTATTATAATGTGTCAGCTGAGGCACCGACAGTGTAAAGCTGCGCTAACACCATTTACTCAATTTAAGTGCATCTCCACTGCAAAGTTATCATCCCGCCGACAAGAGACGCATTACTGCACACTACAGCTGCTCGCTCGGTTTGTTTATCTTTGCATAAATGGTATTTTAAATGATTGACAGGTGTCGTGAGATTTCCGCCCAAGCATTAAGCGTTCGCTCCTCCTTCTCCTCCTCTAATTATCCTCACAATAGAGGTGTCTGTGGCGCTGCTGTGTCAATCACAGCTCCCTCCTGCTGACTGTGATCTATATGTAAGTGAAACTAAAAACACTCACATTAAACACCGTCAGCTTCCTGAACAACGACGCCACGTCTGCTGTCAGTCAAAGTGCTGGTGATGCAGAGCTGTCAGACGTCCTGCGGCTTCAAGTGTTTGGAGGTTTTCTTTCCACCCTATGACCTCTGACCTTTGTGCTAGTACAGATACCCCATTTTTTTTACAAGTTTGTGTGGGTCTGTCTGTTAGCCTAGCCTTTAGCAAAGAATGTTTAAAGCAGGGGTCTCAAACTCAAATGACCTGTGGGCCACTGAGTGTCTCGTCTGTTCAGTCGGGGGCCAGTGAAATAAAAAATATATATATAGATATGAGCTCAAAATGATATATAAATATGCCTTATTGATTCCTTTTTTATATGTACTCCATTGCCTTGTGTGAGCTTTTCTGTCTTTTATCCATTATTCCGTACAGCACTTTGGTCCAAGTGCTTTACAAATAAAGTTAGATTGGATCATTTCAAAATAAAAGTGCTTGTTTTAATATGCAACAATATTCACAATAAAAAAACAACATATTTATGATGCAAATTTAATCTATTAATTTAAAAAAAACCATACAGAAATGACTCGTTACAACTTGAAATTGATTGGAGGGCCACATGTGGCCCCCGGGCCGCAACTTTAAAGCCAACCTCCTGAAGAAGAAAACAACAACATAATGGAGCTCAGTAACAATTTTACAGTCGTTACTATTTTGTATGTTTCACTTCAGTCCCTCTTTCAGTCAATCTGCAATTCATCTGATATGTTGAAATTATTGGGAGCTGTTCCAAGGTGTAAAAAGAAAGGTTGAATCCCCGTCTCTCCCTTTTATGTGAAGCAGTTAATGTGCTCGACTAATGACCTGGTAACAAACACAGTCAAACTGGTCAAACAGCAGTTTAATCCCGAGCTGCTGAACTTCTGCTGTGTTAAGCAGGAACAAAGCAAACGCAAACCCTGACGAGCTTTCTCTCCTCCCAGCTTTGCTCCGTCACATGTCACTGCCTGAATGTGTCACTTGACTTACAAACGCAGATAATGATGCAATGTGATTTATCTCTATTTATTCTACTTTTCAGACATGTCAGACGAGGCTGGAGTCAACGTCGGCATGGGGCACCGTCTGAATCCCTGAAGACAGTTTGATGTTGGAAGCTTTCATTTTTTTTCAACCTCTCTCTCTTGCAACATAAGAAAAGTGGGATAAAGAAATCCTGCTTCCATGTCAGATTTGTCTACAGAGGAAACCTGTGGGCGATGATGTGTTAGTTGCACAGTGTTTTTACATCAACAACCTTCTCTGTCTTTCTATCACACTTAATGTCAAACCAAACCAGCAGAAGAAGAAGAAGATGAAGAAGAAGATGAAGAAAAAGTGCTGGAGAGGATTTGCATTTAAAGTACATTATGAGACTCATTCTCAGTCTCATAGGCTAATTTGCAAGATCAAAGATGCAAACCAGTCTGACACAGACTCTGTTATGTCTATGACTCAGAAACATGATTGATCCAGTGTATGGATGTTTTCCAGGCTCGGCCGGACAGTAAACTCACCGTGGTATATTTGCCAAGCTGGCAGAGGGAGGGGAAGGTTTCTTGATGGGCCTTGCGGATCTTTTCGATGATGGTTTCCAGCTCAGCTGTCAGCTCGTAGCTCTCTGCCAGTTCCAGCTTTGGGCTCTCTTTCTTCTTCTTATTCCGGTCATTCCGAACAGCTGCAGGAGAACAAAGGATTGGGATTAGGCATCAACAAATGGATGACTTTGTCATTTTTAGCAAATGTGGGTTTTGGTGGATTGAATTCAAACAAAAGATAAATGAAAGAGGAACAGAACATTTTTTATAGTGACTTTTTGAAGAGATAAGATGTTGAGTTATACAAGCGAGTCATTGTTAAAGACAGAAAACTTACAGACTGTTCTGCTCTTTGCCAGTTTGGTCCCACTAGCTTAATCCTAAATATACCCTAATCCAACTGGTCATAAATCAGTTTAATCCCGGGTTTAAACAGGTTTTTCACCATTGAAAATGCATTTAATCAATATTCACATTTGAGTTTTATTGGCTCTGGCTCCTGAACTGCCAGGTGAACACACACAAACTCCCTCTTTATCTTTATCAATGTGAAATTCCTGTGTTATTTTGGTCACAATGCTAATCACTTAGTTTGTGATTAGTAATTTTGCATGTTGCATGAATATCCCTCACCTCACCCTTCCTTTCCAAGTGTGTTGGAGAAGCTATGTAGCCTTCAGTTTGTTAAGTTTGTCCATTGTGGGCTACTGTAAAAACATGGTGGTCAAAAATGGCCGCCTCTGGAGAGCTGATCCTGATCTGAATATAAAAGGCACATTCTGAAGGTAATGAAAAACATAAATCCATACAAACATGCAGTTGCATGCTTAAAACTTATCTACATTTCTTATGCATTTAAAAAAATGTTGTCATGAAAAAAGGTTGTTTGTGGTTTGAGTCCAAGATAGTGAACCAGGCCATGCAGGCGAAAGGACACTAGGCACTAGACACGCTTGCATTTAACAACAGTCTCTGTCGTAATTCACTTCAAGAAATCCCAGAAGAAACAGGTGCGCAAACCTCTGCAAGAGAATCCCACAGTACAAAACAAAGCCCAGGCTGCTGCTGCTGCTGCTGCTGTGTGCACAGAGTCTCCTGAGAGACTCAAGTCCATGGAGTCCTTCGCTTCATGAGCTGCAGAGCGTTTGATGTCTGCTGCAGCAGGAGATTCAAACACACCTCGCAGGTTTATTACTTAACACACAGCATGACCGTGCCGACATCACACGTCTCTGATAGAGCTGCACACGCAGCTTTAAAACGAAAGAGCGGCGCTGAGACACCCGAGAGACGAGCGAGACCTCAGCAGTCACATCCTCTGCCCTAGTTTACAATAAAACCCACTTCTATTCACACATTAAACCAGGGTTGGGAAACCTTTAAAGCCGCTCTACAAATAGAGAAATGATGATGTATTTAGGATTTTTATTTTCTTTACAAACGGTGGCCTACTTAACAACGGAGAACAACGGTGAGGCTTCGAGTGTGAACAGCAGTTTTAGGTAACGTGTCATCGCTGTGAACAAACACTTGCACAAGGATCCAGTGAATTCATGTGTGAAATATTCAAAGGGCAGAGGAAACTAAATGTGAGCAGGGATGTTTGTTAGCACTGTACGATCTGAATAAGATGAAAATAAAAAGAGAGATTCTTGAGATGGTTTTCTAGAGCAGTGGTTCCCAAAGACTGGGTTAGGACTCACACATGGTTCATGGGAGATTTTTTTTTAGTTTTGTAATCTCTTGGTAACTTGGTTACTCTGCCTCTGTCTGGTCTTTGTGAACAGGAACAATGCTATGTTATTTCTTTGCCGCTGAAAACAGGCTCTCAAAGGCAAAAAGGGAGCATTTGTGTGTATACAGCAGCAGAGCAGCATCAGGTGGAGACAAGAAGCATCTGTTCCATCAAAGTGCTAAAAATCCCCGGTTTTGTGAGCAGTACAATTCACGTCTGGAACTTGTGACTTCTTTGTGTTTTCAGTCAAACTCCAACCTGTGTACGGTCGTCTCACTTTACTCATTTGTTTGTTTTACTGCGGGAATGTCCCCGGGTGACACGAGTCGTGTGGAGCTGATAGACTTAATCAACATTGTAAGGACTTATTTGACGATGGTATTTAAAAGATAGTTGTTAATATTCAAAATGCATGCCTGGATCGGCCCCCATTGTCCTTTTTACTCCCTCTGGTTATAAAGTTAACCAAGCTTCTACTGATTCCTCCACTCAGAGCAATTAGAAAATGTACTGACATTATTCACTTGATACATTTTGACCTACATCTATGACCTATATGTCCACTCTGGAGTTGGCTCTGTACTGTACTGTACTGTACTGTACTGTACTGTATGTAATAATTTCCACTACATCAACTGTGATTATAAAGAGAGTAACTCAAGCTCTGACAACGACAGAGTTCATTAGCTCACAGATTAAAATGGGATGATAACAATGATAGATCATATCAGTGCTTGTCTGGCAGTAGAATCCCCCATCATCCATTTTCCGGACAGAGACTTTTTTAATTAGCCATAATAGTGCAGTGAAGCCATACGTCTCCATGATATCAACAGTTTTATTCATAGTATTAAGGCAAAATGTTACCCCCAATCCTCTTATAGAATAGTGGATTCTATACTATTCAGATTACTGTGTAGGCCATTCATGATTTCCCCTTCTAACCTGCTGTTAATGACAGACTGTCTGAGTCACTGGAGAGTGATCATTCACAGTGGATTTACATCATTACTGTATGTACTGTACAGTCTTTGACTATTCTTTTAATTTGTACTATATCGTTTTTTATGGTCACAGTTTATCTCGTAGCGGCTCAGTCTTTGAAATGAAAAAAGAATGAACCAGAGCTGCACTGACTCTGCACGGTCACTGCTACCTACTCTATCCAAACAAAGTGGACAGAAAACCTGGATGCATTTTCTGCATCATGCCCAGCAATGATAATCCACAGAGAAGTAAAATGAAACTGATGCTGAGAGACGGGATTCTAACCTTCTCTTACATCACAGTGTCGAGGGTCAGTGTGGGGACAGTGGACACGATCTGACAGAGAGAGGACACAGAGCCGTGTTGTGTAAGTGCTGATCCAAATTAAATAATGTTGTAATGATATGTAAATATACATAAAATCATTTTCTTTTTAGCATATACATTATAAACCCCATGTGTTAAGTTTGATTATCTGTGATAGTAATTATGAAATCACGTGGTTAATTTTTTTTTACACTTGACTGAATCAAATCTGCTCCAATAATGTCATTGACTTAATTGCTGTAAACTAGAATAATAATTACAATAAATACATCATGTGCACATACAGTGTATGAATGTGACATTAGTCACATGTGGTTGTTATTGCACATAAAGTATGTGATGTTCCATTGTGAAAGAATGACAGGCCTGATATTATATTGTACTGAACATGATTCAAATGTGAGTTTGTTGACGACTACACATGAGAAAAAGATAAACATTAAATACATTCAGTGTCATTTCAACTCCTACATACGGTTTGGGCCAATTCTGTGGTAGAAATACTCTAAATTGTGGGCATATCGCCACCTCAAGAAAGTGAATTTGAGGAGGATTTCAACAAATGTGATAAAAAGTGTTTTTGAAACAAATCACTGACTAAAGCTGAAATGGTACACCCTGATTATGGTCTGCAAAACAAAATGTAATATTCCATAATAGTCATGCATCCATAAAAAACAGTTGCCTAACCGTGGACCACATCACCAGCTTCCTGCCAAAAACGTCTTCATTTCAGAAAAGGCAAAGTATGAACCACAACAACATTAAGCTTCAGAGAGTATGTGTGTGCCACCCCCCCATGGTACAGATTAATGGTATAGAAAGGGGGGGTGGTCCACAATCTGTTCATGTGTATGTATGTGTGTGTGTGTGTGTGTGCGGGTGTGTCTGTGATTTGTCACAGTGCAGTGACACTGTTTGTGTCTGATGAGGGGGTTGTGGTCCTCGCACACGACAACAAGCCACGAGATGTGATTTAAGAAGACAGCGGTGAGGCAAGTGCACACATCCCCTCACACAGACACGCACACACACTCACAGACACATGCATGCACACACACACACACACGCACAGACACATGCATGCACACACACACACACACACTCACAGACACACGCATGCACACGCACACACACACACACATGCATGCACGCACCCACACAAACAAACAAGAATAACACTGTGACTGTGAGAAGATTCATCAAAAAAGGAAGCATTCAGATTAAAAGCCATTCAAATATATGGCTTTTTTAAAATAACCACATAAAGGGAACCCATGCAGAGCCGGGCCTTTCATTATTAATCAGTTCCTGTGATCGCTGCTTCTGTTGTAAAATATCTCCATTTTAATATTTACATGCTTAACGGGGATCCATTTGGATTCTTAAGTGCTGTTTTTATAGAAGCTTTTACATCACACACTCTAACCTTCAGACACGGGTGTTTCAAGAGACTTAGGCCTATGGATCTTTGGCAAAAGCAGCTTGGGTGGGATTGTGGTTATGTCATTGCAGTTTCCTGTGCATGGGCTACATAATAAAATACACCTGCCGTCCTGAAAGTGTTGTTGATGTTTTCAAACTGCTGCTGCTAAATGTGTGCAGCTAAAGTTTAAGCAAAAAGCATTGTAATCAATGAAATGAACAGCTCTGTCAACACTTTAGTTTCCGTCTGACCTCATAACAGAAACCTCCTAGTCGTACTTTCAGAAACTAAACTGCAGGCCAGAGAATCGTCTCCACTGACATGTGGACATGGAGACAGTTTACTGCTGATGCTGCGATGACGTGCAGATTGTTTTTGTTGGAAAATGCAGTTTTAACTCATTCAAATGTGGTTAATGGCTCATTTTTATGCTTTGATAGATTCAGAGCTGTGTGTGTGTGTGTGTGTGTGTGTTTTTTTTTACTGCCTCACAGCAAGTACTGTGAATCTCAAGTGTTGTGGTCAAGTGCCCACAACTATGGGATGGAGTGGGAATAAAACACGTTGGTAAATACACAGTTGACAGCGATCCCTACTGTCACACTCCAAGACAATCATCTCCCCCTCCCTTAGATAAAGAGCAATGTCCTGCCATCTTTTGTCTGCTTGATTTCTTTTTAACAGCTGTTTCTCCCCCCCTGCTGCAGCCTGGCATTTCTCTCTCTCTCTCTCTCTGTCTGTCTGCTCTGCCACTTCAGCTGGATGCTGTGTGGTTCAGGGGCAGTGAGCATGGATGACGGCCGTTGTTGAGGAGCCATCTGCGCGCTGCCAAGCTCTGCACAGTGTCTCTGCAAGCAAACAGATGCAGCGGTAAACAAACACCATCTATCTAGAGTCCACACGGTCCAGCCCGGGCCACTTGCCACAGCACTTAACATGGCAGCTCCCTAACACTAACCAGGTGGCTGTCGAGGAGCGATGATTAGTCTTCGCCGCCGCCAGAGCTCTGAGTCTAAGCGAATGTGTTTAATTGTGCAGGGGGACAGAAAAGAGAAGGGGCTGTCAGTTGGGAAACCTGCAACGTGAAAATATGACCCTGAATCGGGAGGGAGATGAAGGTGATGAAGGTCTCACTGCTCTCACGGTTAGAGAATATACAGATTCGATTTATTCCCGACCAAGACTAGTACTTTACTGGACGGCAGTCCCTCTAATAACTAAGATATTAGAGAGTCCAGGGTGGCACAGCAATCAAAATCACAATACTATCATGAGCAATATTTATTTATTTATTTATTTATTTATTTATTTATTTATGTCATGAAAAAGCAAAAATCTTTGGTTGTACCAATTATAATCATATCACAATTTTTTAACCATCATGTGCCGCTCTAATACAGTTTTCAGGATCACATGATGTCTTTTATGTTTCTGCAAATGTGAGTGAACCCGTATTTCTGGACAAAAAGGGTCATAGGTCACCAGCTTATCACAGAAGCAACACTCTAAGAGAAAGCGTGCATCAGTGCATCACTGTTCTGTTCTAACTGATTCATGAATTTTCAAAATAGCCGCGATGGCAACTGACTATAAGGCAATGATATGTGGCTGAGTATCATCACTGATGTTATTCAGATTACATTCATGCCAATTAAATAGATAACGTTTGTTGCTTGAGTGCAATAATACAAATAGATGAGATTTGTCTACGATAGTAAGAAAGAAAAGTAAGGAAAAACCAATTAGACCTTAAAGATTGACACACATTTCCTGTTTTATTTTGTAACTGCCTTCCTGACTTCCTGCCGCAGTGTGATTCATTCCTCTGTGATTAGTTGCTCCGCCCTAATGTGTTGCACCTGTGTGCTTTCCTGTCCTCTGCAGCTTTGACTGTGACCTCCTGTTGCTGTTTGCTCGTGTCTCCAGTGGTTTTCTTCTCAGAGTTTGGATTGTCGGCAAAAGTTTCATCTCCACGTAAGTCTAAGCAAAGTTTCTTGAATCATCCCTAATATTTGAAAAGGGTTTTTTTTTTGCTTGGGGAAAGAGTTGCCACCTCTTTTTGCCGTGACTGAAACATTTTGATAATAAGCCTTTGATAATAAACACAACATCTACTTAATGCCAGAGCATTTGCACTTTGCAGGAGTTCCAGTTTAGTTGCCTTCTCTCTTTCATACAGGTTATGTTGTTGTAAGGTCAGGGAGATGAATGTGCCGACACTCATCAGGATGTAAGGTCTCCATCGTAATCATGTCCTCTCTCTCTAACTATCCATCTTTGCTCCCTTTCTCAAACAAGCAAGTCTAAGTTGATACAGAATCATTTCTCTCAGCAGCTGCAGCTTCATTCATTCATTCATTCATTTATTTTACTTCCTGACTGAGCAATCGATCCACAGACTTTTCCCAAAAGTCACGTTGTATCCCAGGTATGTTCAGTTACCACTCAACAATAACAATAACAATGTGCTCAGCGGACACGTCACTTACAATATTCACTAAAATATAACACGACTCCTTGAACTCTCATCAGCAGATCAAACTGAAAGAAAAATGTATGTACATACATGTGTATATATGTATATTATGCTCATGTGGATAAAAGGTGATCTCGGGTAACAATACAATACGATAGCTTAAATAAAGAAACAGCTCTGTTTGCTAAAAGACGTGTGACGACGTTATAGCGCCTAAGTCAACGTGGACCATTTGAAATGTAACAGTCGGAGCAGGAGGCTAATGATGTCACCGTGTCACCTCCGTCCCTGAACAGAAGATGGTCTTCTTTCTCATCACAGACTCTGCGGGGGGGTTTAGCCTCAGGATAGGGAGACATCATCTTCTCCATGTCTCCTCTGCCGAGGTGTGAAACGGCATAAGAAACAGGAGCGTGGAGCTAATGGAGCGCGAACCGGACCTGAGCTATAAATGCTGATGCAATCAAAGGACGCCAATAACCTGTGAAATGCAAACTCCTCCTATTGATGACAATGGAGTGGAGGGGACACGAGGCCTCGACGGCAGCCGGAGTCTCCTAAAAACAATGGCGCTCGTTTGTGAAAAGGACGCGCGAGAGGAAACTGTGCGTTCAGTCATTTCCACGCAAAAATTGGCACTTATCAATATGAATGTGAGCGGAGGCAAGTCTCACATCATGAACTCGTGTTTTAGAGCCAGTGTGGAGTTGCAGTGCAGTATAGTTTATTCTGACGTATCATATTCCACCTTATTTTGCCGCTTAAGAATGTGAATGGCCATCCACTTTTCCCCTACACGTTAATCTTATATCAATCATACACATCTAAATTATATGGGAATGAATTATTGCATAAAAGAAAGCATGTTAAACGTGCGGTTAATACTGTTATAAGTATAATATCACAAAACAGGTTTTCATTTGTACAAACTGATGGTTTTAGTCCGTTGCTCCTCCCACCACCACCAGGAGTGGTTAGTGGTTAGTGCGGGGTTTCTGCTCACGCCCCCCAATCGCTGATCATTTGTAAATATCAAACATGTTTAATACTTACAATTTAAAAGTCTGATATGTCCAGTGACGTTAAAATCGCGTCTGTTAATCCCCGATAGGCCAGATAATCTGTTCAAATCATCCTAAAATCAGTAGAGACCAACGATTGTCGGAAGGACCAGATTGGGACTGAAATCTGGCCAATTATCCTCGAGTGTATAGTGTAAAGCGGGGCTTTAGTTTTTAGTTTTTAGTTTTTTGCCATTGACTCATTCCCACCCAGCACAGTCGTCTATAGAGCTTTAGCGTCTTGCCCAGGGACACATCAGCATATAGAGTAGCTGGGAATCAAACCCTCAACCTTCCAGTTGAAAGACGACTCACTCTACCACTCAACCACTGTCGCCCCGTCGTGTAAATGCTGCATCTTGTCTTCATGTTTGTCAGTTTGGATTGTGGTGGCGAGTCGAGACTCTGACTGAATGTTTGATTTCGGTTCTTTGATCGTTGTCAGCAGAACTATGTAAAAACTATGGTTCCAATGCAGCATTTTTGTACATTTCTTTCAACCCGAGTCAGTTATTTGGGTGACTTTGGCAGGTGTGTGCACTAACTATTCTGAATGTACTAGTATTATGCAAATAATATAAAATTTAAAGGATAAGCAAGGAGGCATTAATATTCTCCAGTGGCTCAGGAGCGGAGAGTGGCAAAGCTAAATTACTGATGACTGAGTGTGAATGTGACTCATAGTCTAAAGAGCTATTTACACTTTTTTGTTAATGAGGTCAGCAGCAGCAGCAGCACAACAGTGTAATCTGTGTCTGAAACTCACACTCTTTGGACATTCCCACGCTGAAGCACTTCTGCAGGCGACAGTACTGACAGCGGTTCCTTGTCACCTTGTTGATAATGCAGTTCTTCTCCCGGTGACACGTGTACACCATGTTCTTCTGGATGCTTCTGCGGAAAAAACCCTGAGGAGACAGAGGACAGGAGGTGTTCACGAAAACAACTCTCTCATGACGTTAACTTCATTTTTGTTTTCTTTTTTTTCTCCTAAACGTCAGCCGCCGCCCATTCCCTCCCACAGCATTGAAGTGTCAGTCTGATGAGAGACTTTATGAGTATTTGCCATTAAGGCAGAGCGAGGAAAGAGGCACGGTGTCCCTGCTGGGAGCTGAGTGGAGCTTCAAATGCTGGATTTCAGCTCAGAAACGGAGCTGGAACAGAGAGTGAAGCAGCTCAGGGTTTTAAAGAGTGAGGCTGTGGAAGAAGAACTGAGCAGTTTGCTGCAGCCGTGCATTTTAACACCACATCTGAACCTGGCAAGGTGACATTGAACTTCTGTGGAAGACCAAAGCCTCTTCTCTTTCAGAAGAACTCTTTCATTTTAATTCAGCGCTACAACAGCAGAATAATTGATCATTATGGGTCTAATTCAATAGTGACACAGCTGAGTGGTTAAAAACAATGGAGGAGTTATGATTACAGCCTGAGGAAGTGAAGTCTTGAGACTTTTGCCACAAACGTTGCATGTGAATTATGTTTTATACATGTTTTATTGGGTAACTATAAATGCTGCGATATATTACATTTGATTATAGATTCTGCGCAGATCTCAATATTATTCTATTTGTCCACATTGAACAGGAAATGCAAATGTATACACACATATCTTTTCTTACATTTTTCATACAATTGTGACATCTAACCAATCAGCACATGTGCTGTTAACTATGTGACATTAAAAACAATTGGGACAAACAACTTCAGACTGTGTAATAGAAGTGGTTCAATGATAAAGTTTACTCTCTTCTTTCTTTTTTGAGAGAAAGTTATTGGTTTTTATTGAATATTAATTAAATAGCTCACCTTATGCAGAGTAGTGGCATTACTTATTTTCATAAATTCATGGTATTCTGTTGCTCAGGGATTTTATTACTAAGAAATATTAAGTATTTTTATTATTTCAACTCTTTTCTGAAGGACGTATGATGCCAAGGAGAGGTGAACAATATTGAAAAAAATGTAACATTTTTACTGCCGGCTGAAGAAATAATCTAACTTAATACAGAACATTTTATATTATGGATATGTATAACATAGAAGAGCAGTGATGCAGCAATTCTTTTTAGAAAATGGTTTTATTTTAATGCAAAATATAAGAACGATGAACCTCATTAATAGTCATATATTTTTACTGCACATGCACATAAATCCGAGTGTCCAGATTGGTGTGGTGTTGCAAACGTGTGTACAACAGCATATACTACATACAAAGTTAACGTCACAAATTTCCGGCTGCACACAGACGTCCACTTAGGGGTCTGTTCGCACCCTAGTGGTTGGATGTTGACATTTTTCCAAAGCAGACCTGAGACACACACAAGTTTTAAACCTTTACTGTAGAGCAACATAGTTAGTTTACGCCGCCATGTTGGCAGGAAAGTGTCCAGTGCCAGTTTCAAGCCGCCAGAGTTCACTGTGCACTTTAAATCCACAGAGATACGATAATATATGGCAAAACTTGACAGAATGGATAAAACTGACCCTAATAATGTCCACTCTGGGTCCTTTTTGTGAGTGTGGAATCAGTGGGAGCTAACTGCAACAGACCGTTTATTCTGAGCAATTGCATAAATTAAAAAGTGAAAAGCAAACAAGATATTTAAGTGAGTACACATTGTATTCTGTACCTTTTTTTTTACTGCAGTAAAATGTTCTCCCCTTTGCATTCCCCCGACTGTTTTGACATTCCTGGGCCCAACAGTTATTGATTATCTTTTCATCAATACAGCCTGTGAAGAGATGAGTCACCTCCTGCCCAAATGTTGTTGTTTTGATTCCCACTGTTGCATGATGGGTTTGTGTGACATCAGCTACTAGAACCTTGTAATTCTTCCCTGAAGAAAACCTCTTGATCACAATGTCTGCCAACACAAGGCCAACAAATCGCACACATATCTTCAGAATCCTCTCTGTGCTTTCCTCTTGTGTGATGCCACGAATTACCCTTCTATCTAACCATTCGAGCCCTGTTCATCTAAAACCACATTTAGCCACACAATGTGACATTCCGAGTGCTCTGTGCTGCCTGCTTGAAGGGGAGTGATAATGGCAGCAGTGTGGACACTCCTTGAAAGTCTCGAAGCATGGAAATAGATCTCAGCTGCCTCTGTTGCTGAGCAGAGTGACAGGAAAGCAGAGGAGCATCTGTAGGAAGCTGGAGTCTTCACTTTTTTTTTTTAACCTCTTGATATTAATTTTCCATCGCTCTGGGGTCTTTTGCCATGATTGTCCATCATCCAGGCCCCTCTGCACAGGATGGGGGGGTTGGGGGTTTGGGTGCGGGTGTTAAAATTCCATTTACCGTAGCGGCCTGTGACTGATGGGACCTTGCGTTTTCATCAGTGAAGCGGGATGCATGATGGGTAACAGATTAGATCACAGGAGTGAAACGGCTGACTCTGTAGCCCATCTCACCTCGGCCTCGAGCATCTGTCAACCGCCGCGCCGCCCCTTTGGTAGCACAGATACTCGCAGAAAGCAGCCAATCACGCCTCAGCCTTGATGACACATGACCGGCGCGAGGTCACCTCCCCTCAAATGGCATCACTCATTTTCTTAATAGAGGCCTTTATCCCAGCTGACGCGAGCCGAGTGAGTTGGTAGACGTTACCTGTGAGGTCTGATGGATGACCATGACAGCGGCCTGCATCACCATTAGCTGCCATATAACTGTGTTCAGGTTGGGTGCAGAACCCAAGGCTACTCGGGTACTTATGCCATTCAAAGCTGGGAGCATGCAGAACACTTAGCCTTGGAAATCTCTATGTGTGTGAGAGAGAAGCACTGTACACTACGCTTAGGGTTATATGTCATCATTTTAGTGGTGTGCACCTCTGCAGTCTGTTGTTTCCACAGTGTTTGCAGAAGGTTCTAAGGTTAAATACTAAGAAAGTTTCAGATTCTTTGCAACTAGATCAGGGATGTTTAGACACCACCACCGTATACAACACCAAAACATGTCAGCAAGTCAAACCTATGTTTCGGCTGTAGTAATATGGACACAGGTTATGTCTGATATGGACCTTGAACGCTGATCTGGACATAGATCGTTTTCTATGGAAAGGCCTTAGTCAGACACAATGTAGTGGAATAAATGTAGCCCTAACGTGGCGGCTGAGAGTCTTTCTATTCTTAATTTAAGAATAAAAGTCAAGGTGTATAATATTTTTAAAGGTGCACTCCACAGGTTCTACAGACGCTCCATGAATGTTCCATCAGCTACAGCCTGTGTCTCCAGATGTATTTCATTGTGGATTTTTAAGTGTGCGTTTGATCATTGGCACTGCTCGACACTTGCAACCAGAGTTTGCTGATAATTAGAGGAATCCATTCTTACAGCTTTGAGTGCAATGTTTCCTGAGTTACTGGTCGTCATAGAAGCACAAATGGTGTTTCCAAGCCTATGCTTGAACACTTGCTGAGGTATACTTTTCATTACTTCTGAAAAGGATGATTGTGTTGTAGGCTGCGCGAGTCAGTGAGTGTCATCCTGACTGGGCGGAGGGAAGATGTCACAGCATCTTCAGTGGAGCAGAAAGCATATTATAGTAGGTCAAGTGTGGTCAGGAAGCTTGGAGACTGGCCTCTCATAGCACTTCATGATGATAGGTGTGAGTCCTCTGTGGTGCTAATCCTTCAGACCACACACAGACCTCATAGGTTGTTGGCTGGAAGCATGTGGTATTGAAGTCAGATGTTGAGGATGTGTGCAAGACTGCTTTTGAGACTTTGATGGTCAACACTTTCTATTGAAAGACATATTTTTGCTGCTCTGATGCCTGATTGACAGGTTCACTGTTGCTGCTTTATGATTCACCCCCTCTCTCTGGATCTCAGATCCTTCAACTTCCAAACCTCTGCATAGATTGTACATTAAAAACCTTTGGATTTCTGTTCAGCACAAGTTAAAGTTGAATTTTCTCCTTTTGTGGTTACTTGGATTGCGATATGGGAAAAATGTAATGGGAAACGGTTATAAAATAAGAAATGCTTGTGAAATTCCCACAAAGTAGTGACTGTTCCGAGTCCCTTGTAATATTTAGATTACGACCAGGCAATTGAAGTTTGTCGTCTCCAGTTGTGAAACTTTCCAAGTTGGGTGTTTTGGGACGATGAACTGCCTCCAAAACTAGAGGTCTGATTGGACCAGCAGCTTTATGGCCCCAAGAAGCTAAAAGTCAGTCCTCCAGTCCTAGTCTTGGTGTAATTCAAGAAACAGCTTTATGTAACGGTAACTACGTTTACATGTGCAAAGTTTCTTAATTCCAGAAGGATTAGTCAGAATTTATAATTCCATAATTTCACAGGTGCAAAATGATGTTTTTGAGCACCTTCATTTCTACAAACCTGGAAAACACACGGGCGTCTGAGATGACACTTGAAACTAAAACAATGACCACATCCGTTCTTTTGCCTCCTCTTTTTCTGTCTTCTCGTTCTTTCATCAGTATTTACTGTGTATCTTGTGTTTTCTGCCTCTTTCATCCTCGCTGTCACCACAGGACACATGTGCGGTCCAAACACTGTAAACGACATTTGCCAGCACGTGCCCTGCAGGTTTACTCATTTGAAGCTTATAAATGTGCAATCAAAGGACACCCCGGAGCCATGTTGTAGAAAAGCCTTTACCTAGGAACTGTGAAGTGGAGGAAGGAGGGGGTGGCTACTTCTGCTGAGCTAAATAAATTATAAGATCAGAGGTTTCAGCTGCGGGGACAAGGTGAGAATGAATCCCACCTTGTACACAAGGATGCACGGGAGGGCAGAGCTGCTAAACTCACTTCACCTTCTATATACGTAGTATGTGAACCATTTACAAATCCCCAGCTCTGTTGAGTTGTACTATATAATGAAATCATGACACCACTGACGTTTGATATTGTCTTCCAACATAATTTACTTCTATAAAAGAAGGATCACTGGGCTAAACCTAAATGTAACACGTGTACCAACTAAAACTAATTAATACTCAATGGTGTACATACATGGAAACAAGAGAAAGCACCAGCCTTCGCCAAGGTCACTTTCCAATAGTTTCAATACACTCCCCTAACTATTGTGTTAAAGGTCTAGTTTGTATCATTTCAGAGGGTTTATTGAAATAAATCTAATCTATAGTACCTATAAAATTAGTTTGGTTTGCACAAGCCATATACAAAAAGGAGCTTTGATTATGGAATGTGATTTATGAAGGCCATAACCTTGCTATAGAAAGAAACGTGGCTATTTTTCTATAGAATATAAACTGACAGAGAAGAAAGACTACATGGCAGTGAAAGTGAGTCATGGAAGAATGTTCACATCTTTTCTGTTATGTAAATGTCATCCTAAATTCACACTTTGGAGATGGAGAGGAGCGGTAACAAACTTTGTTTGTGTTCATTTTGTCCATATTTGTGCACATCTTCTGAAAACATATGGATACGAACCAAACCAGCAAAACAGTGCAGTATCACCGGAGATCAGTTTATAACTGAGAAATCACAGGAGATAATCGTACAACACTGTGTGAGCTTTTGCTTCTTATGAGATATAAAACAGAACAACCTTCTTCACCATTCAGAAACTCTTGACTCTGTGCTGTGGAGATATTGCTTTACAACCATGTGAAGTTTGCATAGTGTACTCTCTCTGTTTTCACTAATTTTCCTTCCTTCATATATAAAGGCAGTTTAAATGAACGTCAAAACTGTGCTGCACATGGACTCAGTTGTCTTGATCATATTGAGCGGGTGATGTGTTGTCTTTTTGTAGGAATATCTGAGTTTAATTACTGTCTTCTCCAAGTTCTATGCATGTCATTATTTATATGAAACCCTAAAAGAACTCTTGCCTTTGCAGCAAGAAGGCCTTTCTGCATGGAGTTTGCATGTGTGTGTGTGTGTTTTCTCCAGGTTCTCTGGTTTCCTCCAACAGTCCAAAAACATGCTACATGGGGATTAGGTAAATCGGACACTCTCAGTTGAGTGTGAGAGTGGATGGTTGTTTGTCTGTGATGGACTGGCGAACTGTCCAGGGTGTACCCCGACTTTCGCCGGATAAAGTGGTAGAAGAAGAGTGAGCGAGTAAAAGAAACCTTTTTTTTTTTTTTTTGTAAATGACCAACGTGATTTCTACATTAAACTGTAATATTAGATTTTACTGCAGAGCTCCAATCAATGCCTCGTGGAAGGTGACCGTGTTTCTGTTGACAGCTACACGGCTCTTCATACCAGAACTGCTGTAGATAACGGCCATAGTGAGTTGAGTTGTAAGGTTGGTGCATCAGGGGACATGAGCTCAGTCACCTGGGAGATAAGGCCACTTCCCCCGGACTGATAAACTGCACCTTAACCAAGATCATTATCCAACATGTTGTTATCTTAATGGGCCGGGGATAGAGTGTCAGAGCGACAGCTTTACCATCTTAGGCCTTCTCATTTACAGATTAAAAAACGAAAGTGCTTGCTATCAATTATTCAGGTACAAGCCAACCCCTCGTCCACCTGGCCTCCTCCTCCCTCTCTCTCTCTCTCTCTCTCTCTCTCTCTCTCTCTCTCTCTGCCATGCACTGCCTGTCTGGCTCGTTGGACTCGGCCCTTGTTTCGTGTTGCCTGACGATTGGTGAGAGGGGAGAGGCAGAGCGGCGGATTAGCTTTCACTCTTAATCATGTCGACATCTTATCACTGCCGTGGAAAGTGGAGAGGACACTGGAGACCCTGGGGGGGTTCCAGAAAAATGAGAAGAGGTAGAGTGGAAAGTACGGGTGTGTGTGTGGTGGGGAGGAGTGATAATTATCCAGTTTATCCAGTCCAGGCTATTACTTACACCAGCAGTTTACTGAAAAGACATGAGAGTTCAGGGGTAATACATGGTTGTTTGAACAACTATAAGAAGATAAGTAAAAACTCTTAAAGCTGTAGTGCGTAACGTTTAAGTAAAATTGATGACCGTTTCATTAAAGCTATTGCCACGTGAGTTCACAAAGTGCTGATTAATCCAATCAGATCCACATAACTTTCTCTCCGTCTCCCAGTATTGTTGTGTTTTGGTCTCGAGTTATCCAGCGATATTTCCACGCTTCTCACAGGAAGTGATTTGTTTTTACGTCAAGACGGCGGAAGACAGGGCAGCAGGAGAACAGCAACTGGACTTGCTTGACTTGAGTTAAGTTAAGCTGAAGAAACCTCTTGGATGAGAGATGAAACCTCTTTAACTTGACTCAAGCATGTCCAGTTGCCTATAGCTAACTACCATAGAGTTCTTGACAGTGGTTTTGTGACTCTCTCCCAGTGTAGTCTTACTGATACACAGGTATACGCCGTGTACCCACTACAAATGGGCCAGGATTTCCATACAGCCTCTTAAGATGATACGTACCCACATCGTTCTTTAACAGGACTTGCACTCGAGCAATTGTTTTTGTTTTTAATTTTTAATGAAAATGTCGTTAATTTTCATTAGAAAAGTAGTTAAAGTCATCATGTGTGCAGGTGGTGTGGTAACCCATGCTGCTCTCTGTGTGTGTGTAGCTTATTTGTGACTGAGCTGATCATATACTTACTACTACTTACTGCTCTCTCCCCCGCCTTCCACTCCTCTCACCAGACACATAAAACTATATTGTTTATGTGCATGCTCTATTTTTAGAACTCTCATAGTGAAAATAACGATCTTTGGAGGAAAAAAATATGGTGTTGATTATAGCGTCGCCATATTCACAATACATCACCCCTGTAAATCAGGGTCTATCTCATCAGGCTCTTGCCAATGCGCAGCCCTAATTTAAACTAACGGCCAGGACATTTTTAATACTATGTTCCATGAACACTCACTTCCTTCAGTGAACACAGTGACATTTTGGAAAGATAAAATGGGGACAGTGGTGGTGTTGTGGATAAGTCTACTGTATCAACTGAAAATGCAGAACAACGGGACAAGAAAGGAGTCGGAACTGCACAAAGGCCGCCATTGTTACTGTGGCAAATGTGAAACCTCAACAGATAAGGCACAAACAGCCACCACGTGGAAAACTAGACACTGTTCCTTCAGACCCCCACTCTTCTTTTATGCGTCTCCCTCCATCTACCTCCTGATACTCAATCAGTGCTGATCTGTCTATTGGAACTCCTGAAGAGCACAGATGGACCAGCAGATAGTGTTAGACTGAAAGGTAAGATAAGGAGAGGGAGAAAGGAGTTGGCAAAGAAAGGAAAATAAGAGGAGGAGGAAGAAAATGGTGAGAAGAGGCCTGAACAGAGGAGCTGTGTGACTCGCCCAACCAGCTCTGACACAGACACAC